>NW_027506977.1:0-300000 GCF_052324685.1 Brachyhypopomus gauderio | reverse complement strand
AACTCATATCCACTTGGTTTTATTCAAGTGTGTGTGTAAATTTGTGTAATAGAACAAACTTATTTAACAATATAGGTTCATTATACTTAATGAACACCAGGGCCGGCGCCACGGGGGGGCGAATGGGGGCGTCGCCCCCTCAGGCGAGGTGTCCCGCCCCCTCAATGTAAAAAATAAGACCCATTTATTTTACAACAATCGCTACATGGTGCCCCCTCGGCCGCTCGACAATCGTTACATGCTTGTTAACTTACGTTCGCCCCCCCCGAAATTTTCTGACGCCCCCTCACTGTATATGTTCTGGCGCCGGCCCTGATGAACACTCTAATACATTGTACCTGTGTAAAGAACATGGAGGTCAAATAATAAGCAATGTCAATGTGTGTGTGTGTGTGTGTGTGTTATATCACAGATACTATGTGCCTTCACAACTGATCTGACTGACTTGCCCTTCTTTATTACCTCGAAATCAGTTTTTTCTAAATGGAATCTGCATGTGCCTGTTTCCATCCTTGATATTCACCATATGGGATCAGGGAGGAATTGGGTAAATACTGGAATGATCATATGATTCATATCTGATCCATGATCGGTGGAATTCATGGTGTTACAACTCTCCACCTGTAGTATATTAAATATACTCTCGCACTATTTCTCACACGTCAACATACAGGTGTATTTGAACACACACGCACATATACTCAAGCTGAGATACTGTAAAAGAAAACATAGTCATGGCCTGGTGGTAGGGAACTGGTCTTGTGACTGGAGGGTCGTGGGTTCGATTCCCAGACCTGAGGCCATGACTGAGGTGCCCTTGAGCAAGGCACCTAACCCCAACTGCTCCCCGGGCACTGGGCTAGGGCTGCCCACCGCTCTGGGCACGTGTGATCCACAGCCCCCTAATAATCACTAGTGTGTGTGTGTTCTAACTGCACAGATGGACACATTTAACTCCCGCCCCAGCCATTTCTACCTTCAACCTCCTCTTTAGTTCTGCTTGCACAAGGAATATCTTATCATTTTATTATACTAAAATACTTTGGATGAGGTTCAAACTAGCTAGGTCATTACTTTGATTATCATTACAAACGTAATAATAATCTTTATTTGAATAGCACCTTTCATTTATACTCAAAGTGCTTTACAGAATAAATAAATAAAATCATTAAAAGAACCTAAAAAAAGGAAACATACATAATAAAATAAAATAATAAAATGACAATTTATTAAAATAGACAAAGTAATGTAATAAAGTAAATAAGATGGCAAGACTTGAAATAATTAGAACAGACATAGAATGTTAAATAATGTCATATTGTCATAAAATTATTTACCATTAGAGTTTCAATAATGCAGTTTCCTTGCATTATTTTGTCATAAAGCGTCTCCATTTATTTTATAAAACGTGTTTTTGTGACGATCGGGGTGGAGCGAAGGACGAGACACAGAATCCTTGCAGAGACGTCACTTTTAATGAATCACACATAGATTGCGCAATAGCGCACGAGGAACATCTGACACTTACACAGAAACGTGTAGACTCTAGACAACGACGAGCACAGGACACTGCGCGAGCGCACATTAAATAGACAAACCACATTAACCCCACGTGATTACGAGACGATTCACAGGTGAGACGGATTATCACATGACATAGCCATCACCACGGAATATCCACAGACGCAGACGATGCACGTAGACTACGTAAACACACGCCCAAAAGGGAGGGGCCGGGGTCCTCAACGTGACAGACGCCCCCTCCAAGGGCACTACCCGTCCCGGGGTGCCAACAGGACCGAGTGCCCTGAACCCACGACGATGGGCGGATCCGACGCGCTCAGTCCTGCGTCTGGGAGGTGACTGCCCTTGGCGAAGCGTCCGTCACGAATCGCCTAGCACACCCTCCCTGGGAAGACGGGGGAAAAGACGTTAAACACATTAAACGGCACATTCACAAACACACACACAGGCACGTTCACACACAGTGGCACAAGAGGGAAAAACGGGTTTGGTACACAAAGGGCAAGACTGACAAACACGGGAACACACACACACGACATGGGCGCCAGGCTGCGCGCCAGCAGGAGAGTGATGAGGGGCGAGAGGTCGGGAGCTACTGGTGCAGTTGGCACTGCGGGTGGCGGTGCTCCTCCTGCCCTTGCTGCAGTCCCTCCACCGGACGCAGTGCGGCTGGCGGACGTGCCCGGCGCAGCGCGGCGGGTGGACTCTCCCCCCAGCTGGTCGTAGGGGATGTCCCTCTCGCCTCGCGACCGCTCTCCGGAGTCGGCTGTGGGCTCTTCCACCTCCATGTCTTCCGCCTCGCTGCCCCGGCTCCAACTCATGGGCTGCTCCGGACTGCCACCCCGAGAGCAGTCCATGTTCTCTCCTCCGGAGCGACCGGAGGGTGTACTCCACCCTCCCTTTACCGTCCCAACCGAACACTCAGAGGGGGGTGGACTGACCTCCTCCTCGGAGTACATGTCGCTGTCCGTGCACTCTGAGACGTCCGAGTGCACGGACCATGGACGTTCTTCCTCCTCTTCCTCACCGTAATCGGCGGGGTATGCCGAGTGCTCCGACGGAGGGTAGTCTCCAACGTCGACCTCCTCCCCCTCTCCTTTGACGGAAGAAGAACCAACGGGCGGAGGGAGGTAGTCCTCTTCCTCGGACTCCTCCTCCTCCTCTGACCCGTAGTCGAGTCCTGACGCGTCTTCCAGCGACAGGGGGTAGCCCTCTCCGTCTCCACAGTAGTCCACGGTGGAGGTATCGTCCAGAGACGGGGGGTAGTCCTCCTCCTCTCCACCATAGTCCACCGTGGATGCGTCATTCATCGAGGGGGGGTACTCTCCCTCCTCCTCCTGCTCCTCGTCGGAGTCCTCCTCTCCGAACTCGCTCTCTGGGGTGGACTCGGTAGCACCCATGACGAACGAACCCACCCTCAGAGGCGAGAGAGCGCGGGCTGGAGGAACGTTTCTCTCCCTCCAGATTCTCACCGCGCCCTGCCGGAAGATCTCTGCCAGATCAGGGTCTCTCTCCTCGACCTTCTGGGCTGAGGTCAGCTGGAGGGCGCATACAGGGTCTGACATCAGCTGTTCCCGAGTAGGGCTGCCACAAACGATTATTTTAATAGTCGACTAATCACCGATAAATTTTTACGATTAGTCGACTAGTCGGATTGTACGTTAATTGAATATAAAACATACACTAGAATGCAACTGCTATTATATAACCATCATTAGATTTCAGCTATAACTAAAAATAAAAACAATTAAGATCATAGTTCATTAATCCTTTAATGAAATATGCAGCTTGTTGCAACAAACAATTATTAAAATAAGGATAAGGCACTGCCTTAAAAAACACAAAAATAAATAGGCCTACATTAATAAAGAATTTTTTTTAGGTTCACAAAAATAAAGTTTTGGTCTCACTGACGTTACAGAAAATACACGAATGCATGCTAAGGCTAATGAAACAAATCGTCATCACTAATGTTAACTTTTACAGCTACATCGATAAGCAGGGTTGCCAACTCTCACGCATTGAGAGTGAGACACATGCATTTGACCGTCTTCACACGCTCACACACCCGATTTCTCACGCCGAAAAAAAATCTAGTTTATTTACCTCTGATCCCCATCTATGATTCAATGAGTTACTAGTTCGCTCTGGCGACAACCACTGGCAATCGATCGCGATATAATACTTAATTTGTGTCCATTTTACCCCCCCCCCCCCCCCCCCCCAAGATCAAATCTCACTCCAAGTGATCTTGAAAAGTTGGCAACCCTGCGATAAGTAAGTACTAAGTTAACGCTCTGTTTATGGTAACTTTAGCAGCTAACTAGCAATTTAGATTACAGAGATGACGGTCCCTATTCATCATTGTTGTCACAATTAGCCACAACATGCTTCAGGTGCTCCTACATCGCGGTTGTGCTGCCGTGGAAGGCAAGTTCTGCCTTGCAGATATTGCACACGTTTCGGAACCCGACTACGGAAAATGATCCCGCACTTCTGAGTTCCGTAGCCGGGTAGCCACGATACCAGAACCTGTCTGTATAACGTCCTGGGATGTCGTCAACTGTCTACCCCGGTTTCCACTACTGCGCATGTGCGTCAAGGACAGAAACACAGACGCAGAAGTGGAAACTGTCGCAGCAGTTTGGAGAGGAAAAAAAACGACGCATCGACTAATAAATTAGTCGTCGACTATTTTAGTAGTCGACATAGTCGTGACTAGTCGACTAATCATGGCAGCCCTATTCCCGAGTCGGCGAGGTTATGCGGCGCGGGGGCGAGGAGGAAGAGTGGTGGTGCCTTTTGCTGGGACGCAACGCCTTCTTAGGCCGGGTGGCGTATCCTGGCATGTTCGGGTGTCTCTGATCGGCTCGTCGTTCTGTGACGATCGGGGTGGAGCGAAGGACGAGACACAGAATCCTTGCAGAGACGTCACTTTTAATGAATCACACATAGATTGCGCAATAGCGCACGAGGAACATCTGACACTTACACAGAAACGTGTAGACTCTAGACAACGACAAGCACAGGACACTGCGCGAGCGCACATTAAATAGACAAACCACATTAACCCCACGTGATTACGAGACGATTCACAGGTGAGACGGATTATCACATGACATAGCCATCACCACGGAATATCCACAGACGCAGAAGATGCACGTAGACTACACACACGCCCCAAAAGGGAGGAGCCGGGGTCCTCAACGTGACAGTTTTAGGATTCAGAGACTACACCGTGCATTTTAAATTGTGGCAAATTGTAGTAGTGCACGGCAAAGTCGGACATTTTGGGTGATAAATTGTGTGTACGGTTTATCTGGGGAAATAACAGAAGTAACAAAGATTGAGTGAATGTATAAAATGAGGAATAATGTAAGCTTCAGAGCTGTAGAAATTGGAAGACAGTTAAATATCGTTTTTACAGAATAAATAAATAAAAACATTAAAAGAACCTAAATAAATTAGTATATGGGGATTTTCAATTTAAATATAGGAATCAGAACCTTGATTGGTGTAGATCTTTAACTTGTATTGTATTAGAAAACTGCACACATCTTTGGTGTTAGCGGGTTAGTTTTGACCCGATTCAAATCAGCTTGAAAATACTCAAAAACAACATCATCCGATGTTGTTAGTCACCCCTTAGATCAGCGTTTCTCAACCGGGGTGCCGCGGCACCCTGGGGTGCCGTCTGTCTTCATCGGGGGTGCCGTCAAAATATTCTGATGTGAAATAAAAAACTATAGTTTTAAAAATTGAAGTTATTATACGCTTTAAAATCATTAAAATTTATTTCATATGACCAGATCTCTCAAGTTTGGTGGGCGTGAGCTTTTTTTCAGGCGGGGGGATTGGAATCTGTCGCGATGGTTAGTGTAGCGGCTGTGTGTGTGTGTGTGTGTGTGTGTGTGTGTGTGTGTGTGTGTGTGTGTGTGTGTGGTTGGGGAGCGGGCTGGCTAAAGTCTACCAAGAAACAGCGCGATCTATATTCTGATTGGTTCAACCTGTTATAATATACAGTTGTGATCAAATTTATTCAACCCCCAATGCTGCGAAGGGTTTTATGGAATTCAGTGCACATTTGTAATTGTGTTCATAATGAAATCTTACAAGGACTTGTTAAAGAACTAAATGCAACTAAGATAGCATCAATTTTTTTTGTCATAAAGTATTAAATGGCCTTTTTGTGATTTCTTCATTGACACAATTATTCAACCCCTTTACGACTACCACTCCTAAGAACAGAGGTTCATTCCAGTGTTTTCCATCAGGTATTGAAAACATCTGTGGATGTCAACAAGCAGCAATCAAGCATGATAAGCACCAATTAGGCAGATTTAAAAGGACTGTGATACTCAGCTCCTTCTAGACATCTACTGGTGTGATTCCAAGCATGGTGAAGGCAAGAGAATGGTCCCAGAAGACAAGAGAAGAGGTTATTGCTCTTCACAAGAATGGCAATGGATATAAAAAGATTGCGAAGTTGTTAAATATTCCAAGAGACACTATCGGAAGTATCATTCGCAAGTTCAAGTTAAAGGGCACAGTGGAAACGTTACCTGGTCGTGGCAGAAAGAAGATCCTGACCGCGACTGCTGTGCGCTACCTGAAGCGTAATGTGGAGAAAAATCCCCGCGTGACTGCTAAGGAACTGAAAAAAGACCTGTCAGATGTGGGCACTGAAGTTTCAGCTCAGACAATATGGCGCGCACTGCATAACGAAGACCTCCATGCCAGAACGCCCAGACGCACCCCCTTGCTGACTCCAAAGAACAAGAAAAGTCGACTGCAGTATGCCAAAAGTCATGTGGACAAGCCACAAAGGTTTTGGGACAGTGTACTGTGGTCAGATGAAACTAAATTAGAACTGTTTGGGACAATGGACCAGCGCTATGTTTGGAGAAGGAAGAACCAGGCTTATGAACAAAAGAACACCTTGCCTACTGTGAAGCATGGCGGGGGGTCAATTATGCTTTGCTTCTAATGGTACAGGAAAGCTTCAACGTGTGCAGGGTACCATGAATTCCCTTCAGTACCAGGAGATCTTGGAGGAAAATGTGATGGAGTCAGTCACAAACCTGCGGCTTGGGAGACGTTGGACCTTCCAACAGGACAATGATCCGAAGCACACATCCAAGTCCACTAGAGCATGGTTGAACATGAAAGGCTGGAACATTCTAGAGTGGCCATCGCAATCACCAGACTTAAATCCAATTGAGAACCTCTGGTGGGACCTAAAGAAGGCAGTTGCAGTGCGCAAGCCTAAGAATGTGACTGAACTGGAGGCTTTTGCCCATGAAGAATGGGCTAAGATACCCATAGGTCGCTGCAAGACACTTGTGTCAAGCTATGCTTCACGCTTGAAAGCTGTCATAACTGGAAAAGGATGTTGTACTAAGTACTAAAAAATAATGGCACTAGGGGGTTGAATAAAACTGATAATGATGTGAGCACAGTAAAGACATTTGTGGTTATTCCATCATAAATATTATGTTATGTTTGTCTAATTTATAAGTGCCTCTTTGATATAATTGTAAATAAGATGACTGAAATGATCAAAATCAATGTCAAACTGGCCAAAACACTTTATTTCAGTGGGGGTTGAATAAATTTGATCACAACTGTACAACCGATGGATTGGCTGAATATGCTGCGGTGTGCGGCGATTAGATTATTTAAAAAATAAATTAATAATAATAATATTCAAGCGTGAGAAATTCCATGTGTGGCGTGAGAGCGTGTGAAATCGCTAAATATGCTTGAGTCTCACGCTCAAAGCGTGCATATGACCTGCATATGACTAAGGTCAGCACGTGATTATGCAGGTTTCCCACTGACTGTAAGTCACATTTATCTGCTCTCTGTCTTAATAATCACTTTTTTGTGTTATGTTGGCCGGGAGCTGGTTGCAGAGAGTATGTTTTCAGGGTTGCCAACGCTGACGCATTGAGCATGAGACACACGCATTTGACCGTTTTCACACGCTCTCACGGCACACTTCCGATATCTCACATCCGAAAAAAAAAATTCTTGTTTATTTATCTGATCCATATCTATGATTCAATGAGTTACTAGTTCGCTCTGGCGCCAACCACCCGCGATCGATAGATTGCGATATAACACTTAATCTGTGTCCATTTTACGTTCACCCCCCCCCCCCATCCCCCGTCAACAACTTACGTCCCCCCCCCCCCCCCCCCCCCCCGCCTGTGTTTTTAACGCATTGTAAACTGGGGTGCCTTAAAATTTTGCATGCATATAAAGGGTGCCACAACTGAAAAAAGGTTGAGAAACACTGCCTTAGATAACAGTAGCCTATGTATTTAAATCCACGTAAAGACCTTTTTGAATGTTATTTTGTTCCATTCACTTTTCGTCTCACAATATAACACTCGTTTTCAATGAACTAAATTTTACATTCACTATAGTGAAGAAAATGAGTCTAATAATCTAATATCTAGTCAAGTCAACTCAAATTTATATATATATATATATATATATATATATATATATATATATATATATATATATATATAGTGTATACGTATGTTATATGTGTAGGATCACTCACGTTTAAATAATTGGCGCTTGTGGTTACCAGTAAACGCATCAAACAGCTCTTTAAATGAGTATATGGGTGGCTCTTAAACGAGCCATAACGTTTACCTCTTAATCCCGCCCCAGCCATTTCTGCCTTCAATTTTCAAACAAAAACTATAATAGAGCCTCAAAACCTCCTGATTAGTTATGCTTACAAAAGGAATTTCTATTTTATCATTTTATTATACTAAAATTCTTTGGATGAGGTTCTAAACTAGTTAGGTCATAACGTTGGTTATTATTGCATTATTTCGTCATAAAGCGTCTTCATTTATTCAATATGTCCATTCATTTAAATGTTTTAGGATTCAGAGACTACAACGTGCATTTTAAAATTGTTGTAGGTCACGGCAAAGTCAGACAATAAAAAAAAATAAAAAATAAAGTTTAAAAAATAAAGAATTAGTTGGTGAATTAACAGACGAAATAAATAGAATTAAGGATCTAAGAGTTTTAACGAAATCAGACAACCACATGTGGGCTATTTTTAAAAAACAAATAACTGCTTTCTTTAAAAGGAAATGCAAAGATCTTAACATTCAAAAAAATGAAAAATATTACTCATTGATTTCAAAATACATAGAACTCCAGACTAAACAGATTAGAGATGAAGAAGAAGAGGAGGAATTATACAAAATCAAATCAGAAATAACGCAGATAAATGATGATCTTACTTTAAATATTCAAATACAAGCCGGTGTAGATACAATTCACTCAGGAAATTTACAAACCATCATCAAACAGTTACAAAAACGCAAAGAAAGTAAGTATATAAAAGGCATTAAGGATGATTTAGGTAATGTGATAACTGATGAAAATGATAAACGGAACTTAATAGCTAAGACATGTCGTGAAGGTTCGACTAGGGTTAACGTCGATGATCATGACATTTTGAAATTTTTAAGCAATTGTAAAATAACACCAAGCATAAACGATGATGGTCTGACAAACCCAATCACCATTAAAGAAGTTTTAACTGCTATATCTGAGTTAAACGTAGGGAAAAGCCCTGGCCCAGATGGCCTTCCATCAGAATTTTATAAATTATGCAGCTCAAACATCGCCGACTTATTGGTTAAAATGTATAACGAAGGTATCAAAACAGGAGAGATGCAAAAAGATTTTTATCATTCTGTTGTCTCCTTGATCTTTAAGAAGGGAAATGAGAATGATTTGGACAACTGGAGACAAATAAGTGTAATGAATATTGATTATAAGATTTTAGCAAAAATTGTGATGAACAGAATGACTAAAACATTACAGAATATAATAGATAGTGAACAAACATGTGCAATTAAAGGAAGATTCATGTGGGATAATCTTGGTATGTTAAGGGAATTGATTACAAACAATATTGGAAGAGAGTTTTTTATTGTTGCCTTAGACCAAAAGAAAGCTTTTGATTTTATATCAAGAGAATATCTGTGGTGTGTGTTAAAATATTATGGCTTTCCTGACAAATTTATTAACATTATTAGATTGCTGTACATGAGATCCAATGTTCAGATTAATGTGAATGGGATTTTAACTGAAGGATTTGAGGTACAGAGAGGGGTTAAACAGGGCTGCCCTTTAAGCGCAGCTCTGTATGTTATTGCAATCAGTCCTCTTTTAAACATTATTAAAAATGATAATAGGCTCCAAGGCGCCCGAACTGCCTCTAACCAAATAATAAAGGTCTCTGCCTATGCAGATGACGTGACTATATTCATCAAAAACCAAACAGAATTAGAGGTGATTAAACAGCTTTTTAAAGAATATGAAAGTGTCTCAGGAGCCAAACTCAATTCAAACAAGACTGAAGTTGTGTGGATGGGTAAAAATCCAGCTCCTCCTTTAGATATGGAGTGCAAAAAAGAGATTAAAATTTTAGGTATAATATTAACAAACGGAAAGTGTGCTGAAGAAAACTGGAAACAGAAAGAAATTGAAGTCCAGAACGAAATTGACTTGTGGAAAGTATCAAATTTTAAAAGTAGAATAAAAATAATTAAAACCTTTGTGCTCTCAAAATTGTTGTTTTTAGCCACTGTCTTTCCACCAGATAAAAAAACCATTAACAGATTGAACAAAATGTGCGTCAGATTTATCTGGGGCTCAAACAGAGAGGTCACAAAGAGAGAACTATTGTTTAAACCTATTGAGAAAGGAGGCCTGAACGCAATGGAAATGGGAAACAAATTAACGATAGCCTTTTGTAAAAATGTGGCACAGGCTATAGATAGACGCGCAGATTGGGTAGGTGACAGAAAAGACTGGACTAAAAAACGAGGGAGAGGGAGACACAAAATACCTGATTTTAAGCTTTTATATGGTGACTTTATATCAAAACACTCTGAAACCAACATAGACTGGCTAAATATGACAAACAAAGTAATCTATAACAAAATCATAGCAAAAGAATACGGGGGTAATTTTTGTTTTAAATACCTTACACCTAACGAAATGGATGTAGGGATAAAAAACCTCAGATGTAAAGATCTCTCAGAAAATATGAGAGACGTAATGTGGTTGATTGGTGTGGGTAGATTATCAGTCAGGTGCGTTGTGAAATGGAGTTGCTACGTTACCACCAAACTGTGCCCTATAAATGGATGTAACAACGATGAGACTGTTGAGCACCTTTTGCTATATTGTCCCCGCTCAGCAGAGATATGGCAATACATGAAAGAAATCGGGATTAATATTACCATAAACGAAAAAGCTGTCATGCATGGCATATTCATAGAAACACTTCCAAAAAAAGTTCACAACCTGTTTTGGCTAACAATCTGCATAATAAACAATAAAATTTGGAAAACAAGATGCAAAATGATAATAAACCAGTGCCATATCTCTGCTGAGACGGTTTTTAAACAGATAAAAATCGAATTGAGGAGACAACGGACGGTCGATAGAAGGACAATTAACACACTGCCATGGGACATTTTGGATTTTTGATAGTGAGTAATTGAATGTAAAGGAAAAAAAAAAAAAAAAAAAAAAAAAAAAAAAGGATGTATGTGTGTATTTTGTTTATTGGTGTATATTCCCACATGTTTTTTTTTTTTTGAATAGCTGTTGAAAATCAATAATAAAGATTCAGTAAAAAGCAAAGTCAGACATTGTGTGTGATAAATTGTGTAGAAATTATATGGGGAAATAACAAGTAACAAGAGTTCATGTAGCCTATAAAATGAAATAGTTTAATGTGTATGCTGTGTTTTAATAGTATGTTTGACATTATGAATCTTGCAATGATTGTGTATTGACCCTTCCATAATTTTTATAAAAGTACATTCAAAAAGCAAAGTCGGACAAAACGTTATCTGTGCGCGTTTAAGTAATTGACGCTTGTGGTTACCAGTAAACGCATGAAACAGCTCTTTAAATGAGTATATGTGTGGCTCTTAAAAGAGCCGTTGGTTTCGTGTCGAGTTGAGCGTTTAACCTCCGAATCCGTACAGAGTGCGTCCTTGGCGTTTCAGAGCATAAACCACATCCATAGCGGTGACGGTCTTTCTCTTGGCATGTTCGGTGTAGGTAACCGCGTCCCTGATAACGTTCTCCAGGAACACTTTGAGCACACCACGGGTCTCCTCGTAAATCAGACCGGAGATACGCTTGACACCGCCACGACGAGCCAGACGGCGAATGGCGGGTTTAGTAATGCCCTGGATGTTGTCACGGAGAACCTTGCGATGACGCTTAGCGCCTCCTTTCCCAAGACCTTTACCACCCTTCCCTCTTCCAGACATCGCTAAACGTTTCTTTCACTACTCACAGAAAAGTGAAACAATTAATCTGCAAAACCCAGCGCGCATCTGTTATACTTCTCTACAGGACCTGCTTGAAGACACTAGAGCACTGGAGGAGGCGGAGCTAAATGCCACGTTCCTCCAAAGCCTCCAGCACCACATTTAGATGAACTGGAACAAGGACTCCACGCTAAGTCATAAAAGTACAATTTTACAATTTGAGATAGTTTAGGCAAGCACAACAAGCAGCAAAGAGAAGGGAAAAGAGAAAGCAAAGAAAGACAACAGCCGGCCTACAACTCTTACTGTTACTACTACTGCTAATAACAAGAATAAGACTTGGCATAGAAGTACACTATATTGCCAAAAGTATTCGCTCACCCATCCAAATGATCAGGATGAGGTATTTCAATCACTTCCTTGGCCACAGGGGTATAAAATTAAGCACCTTTGCATGCAGACTGTTTTTACAAAGTATTTGTGAAATAATGGGTTGTTCAATTAATCCAGCATGAAATTGTAATAGGATGCCACCTGTGCAACAAATCCAGTCCTGAAATGTCCTTGCTCCAAAATATTCTGCAGTCAACTGTCAGCTGTATTATAAGAAGATTGAAGTGTTTGTGAACCACAGCAACTCAGTCACTAAGTAGTAGGCCAGGTGAACTGATGGAGCAGGTTCAGCGGATGCTGAAGCACATTGTGTAAAGAGGACATCCAAAATGCATGTGGCCTTCAGATTAACTCAAGAACAGTGTGCAGAGACCTTCATGGAATGGGGTTCCATGGCTGAGCAGCTGCATCCAAGCCATACATCACCAAGTGCAATGCAAATCATCAGATGCAGTGGTGTAAAGCACTCCACCTCTTTACTCAAATGCAGTCGAGGCGTGTTCTCTGGAGTGACAAATCACGTTTCTCTATCACGTTTCTGGCAATCTTATGGACCAGGCCTTCTGCTCCAACATCAGTATATGACCTCACAAGTGCGCTTCTGGAAGAATGATCAAAATCTCCATGAACACACTCCTAAACTTTGTGCACAGCCTTCCCAGAAGAGTTGAAGCTGTTCTAGATGCAAAGTGTGGACCAACGTCAAATTGAACCCTATGGATTAGGAATGAGATGTCACTTAAGCTCATATGCGAGTCAAGGAAGGTGAGCGAATACTTTTGGCAATATAGTGTAGATCCTCAGCACTGGGAACTAGAGTTTCAAACATCTACGTTAGAGGAGTCCTGCTGTAAAATGAGAAATATGCACTCTTTCTTTAAAATGAGAAGTCTGAAACCTGTTCCTCAGGGCAACCTGAACACAGCTCAGGAAAATTATTTTATAATAATAAATATTATTATTATTAGAGGGCTTGAAAAGTCTTATTTTGTTATGTATCATACTTCTTCTTATTATAGGACTTGTGCTATGTTTTTTTTTTTGAGTTGACAGCATTTGTAATTGTTTATGAATTTAAACATTCTTAAAGCCCCATAGAAATTAATGGCGAAATTTTCAGAATTTAAAATTATAACTGCCAGTTAGAGTGTGCTGTAGTGAAAAATGATCAAAAATCTCCTGGATAAACTGCTGTAAAATCTTTAAGCATTTACCTAGAAGCTCCATTTAAATTTTACATAGGAGAGAAACTTGTCCTTTCCGGCAGTCCTAAATATCTATCATTTGAATAATTACTTTTTAAAGTTATGACCATTTGTTTGGCCCTATGCACCACAAATTGCCCCATGGGATGTAAACTTATCAAAATAAGAGTTAAGCTTTTTCTCAATTTGCCTCGGTGTTTAACTTGTCATAAATCAGACAATACATACATACATCTCTCTCATACCCATGCCACGTACACAGACATATACATAGCTAAGGAGGTGGTCATACATACAATACACCTTCATACACACAACATATGCATCATATATGCCATAAACATACACACCACATACAATCCCATGAACCATAACACACAACTAGACTCTACACACATTGCACTCTAATCCTGTCACAACAGGTAGCTCCCCCACACACCCACACACATACATCTGTCTCTTACCCATTCCACACAGACACACACACCACACAGACACATACATACATACATCTCTCTCATACCCACAGCACACAGACATACAGCACACAGCACACTGTGCACCTTCATACACATCACACTATACACACTATTCACCTTCATGAACTACACGCATCTGGGCTTTAGAAAGTCCTAGAGCAGGGGTACTCAACTGGCGGACCGCGGTCCGGATCCGGACCCAATCTCATTCCTGATTAACTGGATACGGACCAAAAAAAAAAAAAACGGAGCATTTATTTCAGGGCTATTGAAAAATAAACACTCCGTCACGAGTGTTCCGTTTGCCACCCCCGCTCAACAACTTACGTTCGCCACCCCCGCCGCACCGGACCTCAGGTCACAGGTATCTGCCAAAATTGGACCGTGGACAAATTTAGTTGAGTACTCCTGTCCTAGGAGGAGTAGTTAATGGGGATAGACAAACCAGACCCGAGGCCAGTCAGCAGACACACAGACTAGGCCGACTGTCACTTAACTAGTCACACCGGATTGAAACTGTGTCTGTTCTAGTGTTGTGTTGTTCGCGAACGAGTCGTTGAAATGAACGAATCATTTGAGTGAACGAACTGAATCGATTCACTTCCTCAGCTGATTCGTTCCTTTTTCAGTTCAGTAGTTGAGCTCAGCAGCGACCGTGCAGGCTGGCAGGGCGAACTGCTGTGTGGCCTGTGAATCACTGATTCACCCGTGAATCTAGAGGCGGAGACATTCATTGTGAGGGAACTGTGCATGCTCAGTGATTTGTTCACTGTACTGAGGGATCTCGTTCACTCTGATTCGTTCACTGTACTGAGAGCTCTCGTTCACTCACTCTCTGATTCGTTCACTGAACTGAGGGCTCTCGTTCACTCTCTGATTCGTTCACTGAACTGAGGGCTCTCGTTCACTCTCTGATTCGTTCACTCAACTGAGGGCTCTCGTTCACTCTCTGTTTCTTTCATGAACTGAGGACTCTCGTTCATTCTCTGATTCGTTCACTGTACTGTGGGCTCTCGTTCATTCTCTGATTCGTTCACTGAACATACTGTCACCCAGAGAACTGTTGCTAAGGACGTGATTTACGTTTGCACTGCCACTCACTCACATTTTCTTTTTGATTGCATATTTAAGTTGATATTTTCTTCTGAATGTACAGTTTTTATCTTAATTTTATATTTATTTTGCACTTAGTTGTAAGTTAGTTCATACTTATTTTTTGTATTAAGTTACAGTGATCCCATGCCACTTCATGCTTCAGCTTTTGCAAATTCACTCTTTCACAGGTTTTTATAAGATATTAATGGGGAAAAATAATTTGTGGGTCTTCACTTTTTCGCCGGTTGTCTGCGGAATTCGATCGGCTGAAAAAATTTTTTTTTATGATTTTTTACATGACATAATCCCAAAATGTATAAAAATATATTATAAGTATTAATTCTAACAATTAACAAGGAATCTTATAAATAATAAAATAGTACGAATTACAGGAAATTGTGCATATTTACTCTCGGAAACGAGAACCAGCATCACTTGCCTGAGACTCTACTCGCCTTCATGAGATTGTATAGAATATAATAGAATAGAATAGGTACTTTATTAATCCCGAAGGAAATTAAGTATACAACACGACTGCTCGCTGGACAAGCACACATGCACAGAACAGTGTGGGAATGGTTATTAAGTGAATGGGAAAAGTTTATGTAAAGGTGTGGGGAGGGTTTATAAAGCCTTAACCCTAGCAAGTCTAGGGGCATTTTTGCTGTTTATAGTGTATAAAAACTTAAATAAATATACCATTTCTACTTCGTGGATTGCAGGTAGTTCTGGAATCTCCAGAATGTGATAAAGTACCGGGAGTACCTGGAGTGCAGTGTGCTGTGCTTTTCTGAGACCTGGCTGTGTACTGACTGTCCGTACTCTAACGTGTCGGTGCCTGGCTTTCGGATCGTGAGGGCCGACATGAAAAATGGTGCCATCCGCAACATTTTACTATTAAGGAGAGTCATTGTTGCTCAAACGCTGAACTTTTAACAGTCAGTTCACGTCCGTACTACCTGGCGAGGGAATTCACCGCCACCATCTTTGTTATTGTTTACATTCCACCAATTGCGGATGCGGAGGTAGCGTGTGACGTTATACTCTCATGTATCGCAAAACTTCAGACTCTGTATCCAAATGCTCTTCAATCATGACTTCAATTACGTCACACTCTCCACCACCTTACCAAAGTTTTACCAGTTTGTAAAGTGTGCAACAAGGGAGAATAAAGTCCTGGATCTTCTGTATGCAAATGTAAAAAATGCATACAGCTCATCTGCACTTCCCCCACTTGGTAGGTCACAATTTGGTCCTGCTGACCCCCACATACCGACCAGTGGTCTTAAGACAGCCTGTGACAGTAAAGACCATCAGGAGGTGGACTCCAGAGGCAGAGGAGGCTCTGCAATTCTGCTTTGAGACCACAAACTGGGGAGTTTTGTATGAGTCAGCTGGAGAGGACATTAACAATGTGACGAACCGCATCACTGACTACATCAACTTCTGTACTGACACCATTGTTCCAGTCAGGCGGGTGCATTGTTTTCCCAACAACAAAGCATGGATCACCAGTGACATGAAAGAACTTTTAAATAAAAAGAAGCAGGCTTTCAAGCTGAGAGACAAAGATCTTCTTAGGAGTGTGCAAAAGCAGCTGAAGGTGAGACTGAGGGTGAACAAGGAGACATACAAAAGGAAGCTGGAAGGCCAACTACAGCAGAACAATGCCAAGGAAGTCTGGTCAGGAATGAAGATGATCATGGGCTTCAGTTCACAAGAACAAGCTGCTGAGGGTAGTCTGGACACAGCCAATGAGCTAAATGCTTTCTTCAATAGATTTAGCACACCCACACCCATCACCAGCAGCACCCTGTTCACACCCTTGTCACCTCAACAGCTTTCTCATTCCTTTTCGCACCCCACCACTTCACAGCCGTAGTCTGAAGCCAGGCAAAGCTGCAGGCCCTCATGGAATTGTCCCAAGAGTCCTGAAGGTCTGTGCCTCTCAGCTGTGTGAGATCCTCCAGCAGGTGTTGGGGAAATCATCATGTCTGGTTCCTGTTCCAAAAAAAGTCTCAGACTTCCACTCTCAATGACTACAGACCAGTGGCTCTCACATCTCATGTCATGAAGGTCCTTGAAAGACTTGTTCTGACATATCTCAGACCTCAGGTCAGCCCTTTCCTGGACTAGAGGTGGGTAGGAACGCGTTACATTTACTCCGTTACATTTACTCAAGTAGCTTTTTGGACAAAAATGTACTTGTAGGAGTAGTTTTAATATGAAAGACTTCTACTTTTACTTGAGTAAATATGTGGTGAGAAAAACGCGACTTTTACTCCATTACAATCGGATTTGCACCGCGCGCTACCGTTACTTTCGTTTTGTAAAAAATTCGTCTTTTCAGTGAGAAAAGACTGACCAACGTCTCGTCACCCGAGTATGAGTGACCAATCAAATGAAGCCGGTCAATCACGTGATCACATATGCAAACTTTCTCCACCGTAGCAAGAAAGTGACAGAAAAACCTACCGAACATCCCTGACCTCACATACAGCCAATGTTTACATTACAAATGTGTAAAAGGACAGTTATATAATGCGCTGCAGGGTTGCCAAGTTTTCAAGATCACTTTTAGTGAGATTTAAACTGGGGTAGGGGGTGGGGGTTTGGGTAGTGAACGTAAATTGTTGACGGGGGGGGGGGGGGTATAAAATGGACACAAATTAGTATTATATTGCGATCGATTGATCGCCAGTGGTTGGCACCAGAGCGAACTAGTAACTCATTGAATCATAGATGTGGATCAGAGGTAAATAAACTAGATTTTTTCCGGCGTGAGAAATCACATGTGTGGCGTGTAAGCGTGTGAAGACAGTCAAATGCGTGTGTCTCACGCTCAATGCGTGAGAGTTTGCAACCTTGGCGCTGCCAATTGTGTCTGCAAAGGTGTGGACATTTCAGCCTACAAGAACTCAACATCAAATATGAGGAAACACGGTGCGATAGGTTTGCTGTATGTATAATTTTGTGTAATGCTATATCTCTGAGGCATAACGTTTGTATGATGTAATTATTAAATGTATAACGCAGTGCAATACTAAAAACCAGTTCTCACACTGATTGTACACACTAGCAATATAGGTTTATAGATTAAGTCTGCTACAAATTGATTGAGTTGGTGTCAAGTTGTAGCTACACGTATTGGCTGACAGTCTTAGTCAGTTAGTGCCTTTGTGGAACACATTAAAGTTACACAGGCCTAATAATTAGAAACAAACAAAAATACACATTATTTATAATAAATAATTTATATATATATATATATATATATATATATATATATATATATATATAATATTTATTTATAATAAATTATTTTTATCATTAAAAGTCATTGTTTCCCGTAATTCAATTTCCCATTATGTAATTTACTGACACGAGACAGTACTCATGCATTTACTCACTACTTGAGTAGCTTTTACTCAAAGTACTTTTTTACTTTTACTCAAGTAAATTTTTGGGATGCATACTTTTACTTTTACTTGAGCAACATTTGGTTCAAGTAACTGTACTTTTACTTGAGTAAAATTGTTGAATACTCTACCCACCTCTGTCCTGGACCCCCCGAAGTTTGCTTACCAGCAGAAGATTTGAGTGGATAATGCTGTGATCTACTTACTGCAGAAGGCTCACTATCATCTTGACCAGACCAACACATCTGTGAGAGCCACCTTTTTGACTTTTTCGTCTCAAGTGCTTTTAACACTATTCAACCCATCATACTGAAGGAAAAACTGATTAAGATGATGGTGGATAAGCCCATGATCCACTGGTTCCGGGACTACCTGTTTGCTAGACCCCAGTATGTGAGAACCGGAACCTGCCAGTCTTATCGTCTGGTCAGCAACATCGGTGCCCACAGGGAACTGTGCTCTCCCCCTTCCTTTTCACCCTGTACACCACTGACTTCCAGTACAGGTCTGACCTCTGTCACCTTCAGAAATTTTCTGACGACGTAGTGGTGGTTGGGTGCATCAAGGATGAACAGGAAGGAGAATACAGATACCTCGTGGACAGATTTGTTGGGTGGTGTAAAAGGAACCACTTGATCATCAATGTGACCAAAACCAAGGAGATGGTGGTGAACTTCAGAAGGAAGAGATCCACAATCTGCCCTGTCACCATCATGGGTCAGGATGTTGAGCTGGTGGACTCCTACAAACAAACTGGACTGGAAGGCCAACACTGATGCTGTCTACAAGAAGGGGATGAGCAGACTATACTTTCTGAGACGACTGAGGTCCTTTAATGTGTGCAGCAAGTTGTTGGAGATCTTCTACCAGTCTGTTGTTGCTGGTACTATCTTCTTCGCAGCAGTCTGCTGGGGAAGCATCATCAGGGGAGGAAACACCAGGAAGCTCATCAAACTGATCAGGAAAGTCAGCTCAGTTTTGGGATGCCCACTGGTTGGTTTTGAGGAAGTGGTGGAAAAAGGTCACTCAACAAACTCACTTCTATACTAGAAAACACATCAAACCCTCTCCATGAGCTACTGGTCAGACAGAGGAGCATCTTTAGCAACAGACTCATCCAGCTCCGCTGCAACAAAGATTGGTACAGGAGATCATTCATACCAACTGCGATCACGCTGTACAACAGCTCTCCACTGTGCCAGTCGTTACTGCACGACAATGGCTTATCAGGTCCTTGTAACATACTGATCAGACAGACAAGGTTTCAAGTGCGGGTAATAGCCGCTTATTGAAACAACGATCACAGAGCAATCAAACAGGTGGGTTACTCCGTTCAGGGTGTGTTGTGCAGGAGTACTGTAATCATAGTCAGGACAGTCCAGGGTCACGCCGGTGAGACAGAAGCCAGGAGGTATAGAGGGACTAGGCAGGGAACGACGTCTAGGAGGAGAGCAGAGGTCGGTACACAGAAAGGCAGTAACACAGAAAGAACGCTTGGTATGTGGCATGGCAACAATACTTCGCAACCCGGAAGAGAGCGGAGGAAACTTAAATAGTTGTGAAGGGGGAGGGGCAATGAGTAGCAGGTGAACTGCATCTGCATGGAGATCATGTGCTATTCCTGACAGTCCTGCTCAATTGCACTCAGTCTACACCAGCTGGTCTCATTCTCCATGCACTTTGTCCTTCATCAATTTTAACTGTTAATATTACTGCTGTTACTGAGCTTAGTCACTGCGCTTAGTTAAAACAGTAGTACTTACTGCACTATTACGGCATAATACTCATGCCACTACCTTGCACATCAATCTCATGTCATTAGATGTAGATCTCATGTAATCTATTACTTTCATACTGTTATATTTAATATTTTTTATTCTACTTAATCCTAGCTATATCATAGGCTATATTCATTACTACTGATACTTTTATATTATTCTTGCTCTCTTTGTATCTGTGCTGCTGTAATAACTGACTTTCCCTCTGGGATTAATAAAGTTCAATCTAATCTAATCTATCTGTGATGCTGGGTGGGAGGCAAAGGATGAGACAGGAATCCAGGTCTCAGACACAACGACACGTTTAATAATACGAATAAGCGCCGTTAGCGCACGTATAACATACACACGATCACACGGAGAACGACGAGCACAGGACACTGCGCGAACGCACATTAGGTAGACAAACCACATAAGACCCACGTGATTACGAGACGAGCCACAGGTGAGACGAATCAGCACAAGACACAACTGCACCCACGGAGAATCACTAAGGCAGACTAGGAGACGTAGATGACGTAAACACACGCCCAAAAGGGAGGGGCTGGGGTCCTCAACGTGACCAAGGGCACTACCCATCCCAGGGTGCCAACAGGACTGAGTGCCCCGAACCCACATCGATGGGCGGATCCGACGCGTTCAGTCCTGCGCCTGGGAGATGACCACCCTCGGTGGAGAGTCCGCCACGAACCACCTAGAACACCCTCCCTGGGAAGACCGTGGAAAACACATTAGACCAGTGGTTCCCAAACCTTTTCTGCCGTGCCTCCCTTTAGTAGATGAGAATATTTTTGCACCCCCCCATATTGACTAGGGATTCATCGATTCACGTTTTTCACTTCCGATACCAATCCAGATATCTGAGGCTTAGTATCGGCCGATACTGATCCGATACCGATGTGATAAGAGTAAAACAGTGCTGAATTGACTTAAAACATTTTTTTTTAAACACAGACATACTGAATTACAAGTTTATTGAAAACTCTGCACCAGTATAGCACACTTAAACACACATATAAATATGTAAAAACAACACAATTTGCATTTGTTCAGTCAGTGCAATTATGAATATAACATTGAATGTAAAATTAATAATACCAAAGAACCTGAAACTTACAAAAACAATAGGTTCACAACTTTGGTCAAACATGAAAAAAATAAACTGCAAGAAACCTTTGAAATGGTTCAAGAATTTTAAATATATTTTAAAATAAATAAGGAGATGAAATAAGAGAAACAGCAATACATATGCGGCTAGTTTGCTTGCGCAGACATCACGCAGAGCACAAAGCATGTAACGGCCAGAAATATGTGTACTGTCTCTTTAAGGGAGCGAGTTGAGCGAGTGTATGGAATATTGTTGCTTTTTAGCTTTCTGCCGTAGACCGACTGAGACCACTGCTCTTTATTTTATCTTATTTTATTTCTGTAAGTAACGCATTCAATGAGCTTTGGACAACTCACCAGTTCATGTATGAACAGTCAAGTAGTGCTGGAGCCCAGGTTTATTTTGGTCAACCAGCAAATAAACGGACTAATGGCGCATTTCCACTAGGGCCTGCTTGGCGCGGTACGGTTCGATACGGGTCGGTTTGTGAGTGTTTCCATTAGTACCAGGCCCCAGTGAGCCGGCCCCTTTGGGTACTATTTTCGTACCGACTCGCTCGAGGTTCTAACCGTTCCGAAGCGGTACAGTTCTGTGACGTGGAGTAACAGCATGACACTGATTGGCCAGGGAGTGTCGTCACAGGTTGCGTCAGGAGAGCGACTCCTCCGCTATGCTATGGACTCCTCAGCCATTTTTAAAACCCAAGGAGCGAAGTCTGTTCCCTGGTCAAACGCCGAGGTACAAACCTTTCTGTTAATAATCAGCGATCAAAAAATCCAGGGCGAACTGTACGGGGCCACTAGAAATGTAAAGGTTTTTAGCGAGGTTTCCGCGCTAATGGCCACTCATGGCTACCAGCGGTCCGTTCAGCAGTGCCGGTCGGTCCAAGCTAAAAAAGCTTAACGCGATTACCGGGCGGTGAAGGACCATAACGGACACAGCGGAGCAAACCGCAAAGACTGGAAATGGTTCCAGCAAATGGATGTCACATACGGTCACCGGCCAGCCAGTAACGGAAGAGAAAACGTGCTGGACATTGTCGGTGCTGGAGGCCACGGAGAATGGTGAGTGTATTGTGATTTCACAGTTTTACTACTAGGCTCGTAAAAGATGTAATATGAACGTAATATGAACGCATCTATTGTAAACGCAGGAATTTAGAGCTGTGTTTGTAGTTAATGTTACCACCACAGTCACTACTGTACAATAGCTAGCTCTTAGCCTTGCTAGTTGCTAGTTAGCTGTAGCCATAAACACAGCATGAGCAGCGATGACGTGCTACACATTTTGTGCAGTTACGCTATATTGTTGTTGCTTTCACGGGAATGCTTGTGTTTAATATTTGTTATTTTTTACGTTCAAGATTCCCCTTCCACTGACGAGGCGAGCGGAGTTGGCGGAAAATGTTTCCTTCAACCGGGCTTTCCTCGGGGTGTTTGGCGAACTTGTGAACACCATGCGAGACAGACGCCAGTAAAAGCACACAAAATGTTGCTTGTAGTACTATAAATATTTATTTCATATAAAGCTATACGTATATATTTGCTTTTTGCACTTTTTTAAAACTATAACTATATTATTTACATATGTTGTACTTTAAATATCTATATTTCATAATAAAGTTTGATTTCATTTGATTGTATGACTGATGCTTTTTATGCAGGGTGTGTTCAGCCTGTTTGAGTAATACCAAATTATTATCAATAATTAGAGCAACCACATACAATAATGAAGATAAAGATAAATAAGATACAATAATGCTATGTGTTAAGGGGCGTCGACCGGTGTTGTGGTCGTATACAAATGATGTCACGACACTACAACCCGCGCGCCAACAGCGACTCCACCCACATTGGGGTGGTTCACCATTGTAATGGAAACACAACGCGACCGTACCGTTCCGTTGCGAATCGACCCGTACCGAACCGTACCGCGCCAAGCAGGCCCTAGTGGAAATGCACCATTAGTTGACGTGGGGGTTCATAGTAGGAAATAAGTTCCTGGAGGTATTCAGGAGCAAGCCCGTGTAGTGCTTTATATGCTAATAATAGAATTTTAAAATCAATACGAAATTTAACTGGGAGCCAATGCAGGGCTGATAGGACTGGTCTAATATGCTGAAATTTTCTAGTTCTGGTCAGAACTCTAGCTGCGGCATTTTGAACTATGTTGTGATTTGGAGTTTTTTGCTTAGCAATTAACACATGCTTTTTTTATTCTCTTAACATATTAACATAATACAGTATTCTTTTAACATTATTCTTTTAACATAATACAGAAGTAAAATGTAACCACTGTTTCATGTAGAAGTAAAATGTAACCATTGTCTAAGATGTGTCCGAGCGGTGAACCCTAGGGAGAGGATGTTGAGCAAACCACACTGTAGAGTGAGACCTAAAAAGCAGAAGGTGTAGGCCTGATTGTGCCGACGTTGGGGAAATATGAATTTACAGCATCTTCATGAATGGTGGCCTCTTGCCGGCCTATCAGTCCATACACAGGAACCATATGTCCATGTTGGGATTGCAGAGAAGAAAGAGAAGTATTGTTTGCTTGAAGAACAACACCATGTAAGGTATAGAAGAAGATCTAAGCGTTTGGGGGCGGAGAAATCATATATAAAGACGGCATGCTCAAACACTTGTTGGGTCTCTGATGTAAAATGTTAGAATGTGAGATCCCCAGAGATATCTCTGTTTTAATAAAGGCCTTTTTTGTTATTGCTATAATTTTGGTATGGTTGTTCTTGCTATCTCCTTCCCATCAAACGAACACGCTGGGCTAAGGTGGTAGGTAGAAGTTTACAGCCCTCAACAGTTGGTGACCTTCCGACGTGATGGGAAGAGATAGATTTTTGGAACACGTCTTCTAAAATACCGTTAGTTCGTCTGAGCCGGCTCAATTAAAGGTAAAGCAGAATACCTGTTAAAACAAAATTTCTGCACATTTGTATAATACCAAATTGTGATGAACTAATGGTGTTTGGTCGATGCTAAATTAAATAGCAATTAAAAAAAAAATTTTATTATCTTTTTTGGTTTGGTTTAAAAGGTAAAATATATGGTTTAAAATGAAAAAGGGTTTCAGTCCCTAAAAGGAAAATATAGGGTTGGAGTCCCTATGAAAACAGGGTTGGAGTCCCTAATGGCCTAATAAGTGTTTCTTTGTTTCCTGGGGTGTGGCAAACCCTCCCGTTTGCCTGACGAGGCGACGGTAAGACCGAGCGGCGTTCTCGAGTCAGCTGGGTCACAGGCGTCCCGGGGACTTGAGGTACCCCCAAAATCGCCTGGTTTCGGACCAAGAACCTGAATTGATTGAGGGTGGTAAACCTTACGGTGTCAACAGAGCCCTCAATCTATTAAAGTAAGGTTGAAGACGACTGCAGGCGAGTATCAGTTTTTTTATCAACAACAATGGCTGGTGAGGAAATGCAAAATGTATGCAAAAGTTTCATGTAAAATGGTTGGTTTATGGTGTTGGTTTATGTGAGTGGAGAATTTTATAGGAACAAATGACTGTGACTTGTGAAGTAATTCATACAACCAATGTTATGAGACATTAAAAGTATGAGGTGACCAAGACAGGCAGGCGACGACCGTGTGTCTTTAGGTGACATCATTGACCATAAATCATCACAGTCTCTCTGCAAATTAGAATAACTGAAAGAGCAACATGAGAATGTAGAAAGACTGAAGCGAGCGCAGTTAAACCGTAAAATAATCAATTGTGAAAGAGAACTAGCATTGCAATGCAAAATATAAGTTTGTTGGCTTGGGCTATCGGGGAACAGGCCAGGAAGATAGCAGTAAAATGTGCCACCTTATGATCAAGGCTCGGTAATGCCCACAGCTTCCTCACAGGAGAGTGCCACCAAAACTCAGGGAGAAGTAAAAGGAATCTATTCAGTGGTTAATGTAGAAACAAGAACAGTCCAAATAGTTAAAAACCCCAATAAAGAGTGTAAAAAACCCATGTCCCAAATAGTTAAAACCCCCAACAAAGAGTGTAAAAAACCCCATGCAAATTCAGTCATTCGACAAGATGAGAGCAAGCAGGGGGGGGAGAACTGCGACCAATGAGGAAGTGAATCTGAGCACTCTGAAGAGACTGAAAGAGAGGAAGTGGTGAACAACATTAGAACACGCTGCACACAGAAGACAGGCAGGCGAGCAGAGGTAAAATAAATAAATAAATAAATATAAAATAAAAAACGTGCTAATCCTGCTAAAGGAATTAAACTAAGAAAGACCAAGAAGGGAGTTAAGGGACCAAGAAAAAGGCAAATAGACAATAAAAGTAAGTCAGGTCGTGCGGTAAGGGTTAACTGCAAATTAATAGGGACTGGGTGGAGATAGTTATAGATGGCGCACACACCGGGATAAGCGAAGTGAGTAAGTGACGTAGACATGCCAGAGTGAAACGGTGATGTATTTGGCAAGTTAAACTAGATAAGTTTTGATAAGATATTGGCTTTGGGAGACGTTAGAGGTGTGGTAGCACGTTGATGCACTGTCATACATTCATTGTATAGTTCTGCCTTCATTTGCCATCTCAGCTGTTTCTAGTTTATATCTCATTATTGTCTGGGATTTAGTTCCTGGTTTTATATGTTCTGATCGTGGGTTATTGTGTTTGTGATCTTGTGTTTTTTTCCCTCTGTTACTCTGGTCAGTTGGGTCATAAGTTTGTTTAGGTAAATGTTTAAAAGCTTTGCTGGTATTGGATTTTTACTGGTTCATCTAGCCTCCTTGTCCTTAGTTTGTTTTGGTGTCTGGTTATTACTGAGAGTATGATAGATGTTCATGCATTATTAGTGTTTGAATCTGCCTGTCTAGCAGTTTTGTCTTCGGTTTAGGTTACTGACATACTCCCTTGCTACACATGTTTTTAGCAGTGTGGTTTTGTTCATAAGGTTCTGTTTTGTTTCTGTATCGCTAGTTGCTTTAGTTCCTACAGTGTTTTCCCTGTGCCCTGTGTTCTGTTAACATTCCCTTACATATAAATTTATCTTCCTTGCATAGTCACGGTGGACCTTCATATTCTTAGTGTTAAAGTGCACTGTAAAACCCAACAAGTTCACTGAACTCAAAAGTTTTGCTGTAACCGATTACCTAAGAAATGTTAAGTTCATGTAATATAATTTTTAAGTACAGTTAACTTAAAAAAGAATAAAACTTTAAATAAAATATAAGTTTAGGAAAATATTATTTTTTAAGATATATATATATATATATTTAAGTACTGCATACTACAATGCTTGAGGGTTAGGGGTCTTGCTCAGGGGCACCTCAGTCATGGCTTCAGGTCTGGGAATCTAAACTTAAAACATAACAAAAAGTTAAGACAGTGCAAAACCTTAATGCTGGGTTTACAGTGTAGTTTTCCCGCACCAGCCGCACTGTCCACCATGTTTGTTCAAAAATCACAGTATGTTAATTAGATGGTTTTAACCAATAGGCATGCAGGAGCGCATTGTGTCAGACGCTCGGCAAATATTAAATGAAAAACAATGAGTTTAGTGATTGTCTTCACTTGAAAATGTTGAGCTTATTGAGATTAAAACTTGAATATCATTGTATGAACTTTAATGTTTTAAGCTGTTTGAACTGTTTTGCAGTTTTGCTTACAAATAGAATAATTTTAATGAGTTCACCACACTGTCAGGGAATACAGTGTGAAGTTACTGTTTAAGTTAAGTGCTTTTCAGTATGCAGCAAGCACAACTCACCTGCTACATGAAGTACCCCTCACTAGACATAATGGAACATTAAGGTGAGGCCCTCTGTTAAATGGCCAGTACATGCAGCATCCGCCATTTCTAAAGTCACATGGTTGGATAAGTCAACTCCCACAAGTTATCAGAGCCAAGCAGCATACATCCGGGTGTCTCAATGCTCACACCTTAACTGGTTTAGAAAAGGGTGTACGCAGGCAGTGTACGCGTACAGGGGCCCGCCCCGGACTCCTCGATACGTTCCCTATCTGCAACAGGGGTGGGAGTACCCACCAATGAGATTTAACTCAAGTTTAAGAGGGAGGGGTCGGGCAAGGGGCAACGGTGGTCGGGGTTGTCCTGGCAACTGTGGTTGTGGCATGTCGGGTGGATGTTTCCTTGTGGGCAGGAGTGTTGCTGGTCGAGGGAGTGTCCTCAGAACGCCGTTGGATAAGGGAGGTCCAGAAGTCCGTATGTACCAGCACCAAACCAAAGCTGCGGCAGACCCCATGCTGTCCCTCACTGTCTGTACTCAAAAGGTTGTCATTTCTGGTTGAAACAAAGGAGCAACTCATTCAGCAATCAACTGTGTTTTACCTGATGCTGATTCTGTGACCAAAGCCTGCATAAAGCTGTTCCAATGACTGTGCAATGTGGCCAGCAGCCAATTAACCACAACTTCCTCATATCAGAGACTGCACGTGATAACGTCCGCAAAAGAGACATTTTTTAAACTAGGAGCTACTGTGTTATGTAGCCCTCTAGGACTGGTGATCTCCACGGAATGGCCTCCCACAGTTCACATCTTCTGGAGTCAGACTCCTGCACTGCGAGAGGCGTCCACTCTGTGTTCATGGCCTGGGAGCTGTGGATCACTCTGAGCCTTGCGTCCTGCCACCCGACCCACTGCATGTTACTTTGTTTTATGACCAATAGGGGATCCAGATTATGGGGAGGAATTTGAGGAAGAGCTACAGGATAAGGTATGGGAGATTGCAACCAGGGGCATATGGGTGGAGCCTGAGGGTGTGGTGGTCCCTGTGGGGCTGACACCTGCTTAGCGATGCTGGTATGATTAGGAGAGCCACTATAGCTAAGAATTGGGTAATGACTAATATTCCATGTGTGAGCTATGATAAGTCTTGTAATACTTGGTTTATTAAAACAATGTCATTTGTCAAAGTTATTCTAATGTGATATGTTGAGCAGGTTCCAGGAGAGAGAATGCTGCGATCATCTTGACCATAATTTAATTTTAGATCAGATAACAGCTTCTCTGGGGTCAGAGAGACCTCATGACGTTGGCCTCATCTCACAGCCACCAGCTGCGTTTGAGACACAGGCAGATTACTCTAGATGTTTCTGAAACACCCTCTTGTGGTTCAGAAAAAAAGGGGGGGGGGGACAGGAAGGTGCTGATTTATTACATCAACTTGTTTAAATAAATAAAACAGCACACATAGTCACAAGACATTCATTATATATTCTAACCAGTCACAGCGTCATGGCTTTTGTAAAATTACAAATGTTCACACTACAGAAGGTTTTGTATTTTAAAACTTAATGTTTTCACTTGAAGGAATTAATATGGCATGGTATGTTACAGGGTCCGGCACATGAGTGTGTAACTGAGGTGGCATATGCAGCTAAATGGAACCCTGGGGGGGCGAACATGTGGACAGATTCAGGAGTCGAGATGGTGGTGTTGAATCAGGATTTGTGGTGGTAATGGAAGCTCAGGGAGACGCAGACGAGTTCTGGGTAGCACATTCAGGTAAAACTGGGTAGTACAATCAGCACAGAGGGCTGAGTCTTTGGCTGTCATTGTAGCACTAAGGTGGGTGGAAGGCAAGAAAGTTAACATCTGTACACACTCTGCGTACGTGGTAGGAGTGGTTCATGTAGAACTCTGTACAAAGAGAGTAGGTTACACCACTTCAGGAGGTAAATTCATAAAATGTTAAGATGTAAAAGGTGTTGTTACTATTGGTAAGAGTTGCTATCATTAAATGTTCAAGTTATCAAAAGGGGGCAATTTAACACAGAGTTAATGCAGCTGCAGACGTGGGTGCTAAAAAGAGGCAGGATATGTAACAGGAGCCCATCAGATGTTTTGCAGGGCAGAGGACAGTGGTCTCCTCTGCCATAGGATTCAGAGCTACGTAAACTACAGGAAAAATGTTGTGGTTAAACAAAGGTGGTAAATGAGGTAAGGAGGTTTGGAAAGGACCTAATGTGAGACCGGTTTTACTAAGTCAATTGATTAATTCAGTGTTGTCTGAAGCACAAGGGGTAGCAAAAATGAAGGAAAATGTGTTACTGGTCACACCCATACTTAACTGACTTAATAGCAGACTGGACTGAAAATGTGAATATCTGTAATGCACATAACTTGTGTTTTAAGACCAGGTCTAAGAAAGTTTCCTGGGCAATAGGAGCCAGGAGAGGAGATCCAGACTGACTACACTGACATGTTAATACCAGTACGGGGACTAAGGTATTTGTTAGTGACTGTGGATAAATTCTTATGTTGGGTAGAAGCATTTCCCACCAGGCCAGAGGACTCTAAGTTGGTCTGCAAAATGTTGATAAAATTACTGGATACTGCACCACTGTATAATAAATTAAGTGTGCTCAGATAATGGGATGCACTTCACTAGCTAGAAGCTAAAATTTGTGGAACAAAATTTGGGTTTGAGACACAAATATGGGTTGGTTTATCATTCTCAATCTCAGGGTAAATTGGAAAGGATAAATGGTAACAAAGGATAAAGGAAAAGATATGTGCACAAATGTATGTGTTTGTATTGTTGGCCAGAAGATGTTCAGTGAATTTCGTTACAGGATTCACTCCGTATGAGCTCATATGACAGTGAGAAGTTTTCGGGGGCCCCCCAACGCGCTTGCGACATCCCACAGGAAAACCACAAGGTTGTACAAATAATGGTAAAATGCATTAAAAAGCTGTCTGTGAAGCTTATTCTGTCCAGGCGTAAGGAGAAGTGAGAATCAACGCCATGAGCAGATCCACCAGTCACCAAATCATTGAGAAGACATCACACCCCATCCAATTGAAGGGCAAAGGAGAAATGTGGTATCACTTCAGCCAGTGCCGACCATCAGAACCATTGAGCGCGCAGAGATACGGAGCTCTCAAACAACGAGTTATGTTAAAGGCCTAGTTTAACATTGTTTATTTGACTTTGTTTATTGTTGGTATTGTTATTTGTTTTTTGTTTGTTTCCGCATTATTATTAAAGTTGGCACCAATGTGATGATTATTATGTAACAGAATGTTAACGGGCCGCCCAATGGAGGATGGGTTCCCTTTTGAGTCTTGGTCCTCCCAAGGTTTCTTCCTAATCCCCACCATCATAGGGAGTTCTTCCTTGCCACTGTCGCCTTTGGCTTGCTCACTAGGGATCTGGACCCGTATGATTGTTAACCTTGTAAATCCTGTAAAGCGATTTGTGACAACATGTGTTGTGAAAAGCACTATACAAATATATTTGATTTGATTTTGATTTGAATGAGAAGCCATAAAATGGTTGTCTCACCAGGACATTCAGGGGACTGCCCCCTGTGTATGTGGGTCCATGGTGGGTCAAGGCCTTTATTATCTTAATAGTAACTAAAATTGTTGTTGTATTCTATGCGTAAGAAACTTAGTGTGATGGTTTATCAGCACGGTGATTGAACAGAGGAATACTCAGGGACAAGCAGCTATGATGTCACTGTTGTATCATGGGGAGTCAGATGAGAGGGTAACATTGGAAGATATTTTGTGATCTCTGTTTTCTCAGAGATCAAGAGAGGGTCTGTTGTGATTTGGAGTTTTTTGCTTAGCAATTAACACATGCTTTTTTTATTCTCTTAACATATTAACATAATACAGTATTCTTTTAACATTATTCTTTTAACATAATACAGAAGTAAAATGTAACCACTGTTTCATGTAGAAGTAAAATGTAACCATTGTCTAAGATGTGTCCGAGCGGTGAACCCTAGGGAGAGGATGTTGAGCAAACCACACTGTAGAGTGAGACCTAAAAAGCAGAAGGTGTAGGCCTGATTGTGCCGACGTTGGGGAAATATGAATTTACAGCATCTTCATGAATGGTGGCCTCTTGCCGGCCTATCAGTCCATACACAGGAACCATATGTCCATGTTGGGATTGCAGAGAAGAAAGAGAAGTATTGTTTGCTTGAAGAACAACACCATGTAAGGTATAGAAGAAGATCTAAGCGTTTGGGGGCGGAGAAATCATATATAAAGACGGCATGCTCAAACACTTGTTGGGTCTCTGATGTAAAATGTTAGAATGTGAGATCCCCAGAGATATCTCTGTTTTAATAAAGGCCTTTTTTGTTATTGCTATAATTTTGGTATGGTTGTTCTTGCTATCTCCTTCCCATCAAACGAACACGCTGGGCTAAGGTGGTAGGTAGAAGTTTACAGCCCTCAACAACTATTTGAAGTTTATTTAGATTCCTATTTGAACATCCTGACAGTAGTGAATTGCAGTAGTCTAGTCTAGAGCTAACAAAGGCGTGCACCAATTTTTCTGCATCATCCTGTGATAATGCATTTCTTAATTTGGCAATGTTGCGGAGATGTAGAAAAGCTATCCTAGTAGTATTATCTATATATTTATCAAATGATAGGTCAGAGTCGAGTATGATGCCTAGGTTTTTGGCTACTGTGCCAGGTGTAATGGGATAGTCTGCAAGATTAAGCATTAAATTTGGAATTTTCTGTCTTGCGGCCTTAGGGCCCACAAGGAGAACTTCTGTTTTGTCCTCATTTAATTGTAGGAAGTTTAGAGACATCCAGCATTTAATATCTCTTACACAGGCCTCAATTTTTCCTAAACTGAGTTTGTCATCGGGTTTGGCTGATATGTAAAGTTGAGTGTCATCCGCAAAGCAGTGAAAATTGACACCATGTTTGTTTATAACTGTGCCCAATGGTAGCATATATAATGTAAATAATAGTGGTCCTAAGATGGAGCCTTGCGAGACCCCATATTTAACCATTGTACGTTTGGATGAAATATTATTGAGCTCTACAAACTGATAGCGATTTGTTAAGTAAGACTGAAACCATGAAAGGGCTGTGCCTGAGACTCCAACCCAGCGTTCTAACCTTTCTAGCAAGATCCTATGATCAATTGTGTCGAAAGCTGCACTAAGATCAAGAAGCACTAACAGCGATACATAACCTTGATCTGAAGCAAGGAGGAGGTCATTTGTTACTTTAACTAATGCTGTTTCAGTACTGTGATGGGGCCTAAAACCAGATTGGAACTTTTCAAATATGTGATGCCTATGCAGATATAGGCATAATTGCTGGGCAACAGTTTTTTCTATGATCTTAGATATAAATGATGTGTTTGAAATGGGTCTATAATTAGATAGTACAGTAGGATCAAGATTTGGTTTCTTAATCAGAGGTTTAATAACTGCTAATTTACATGATTTGGGCATGTGACCTATTGTAATGGATGAGTTAACTATAGTTAGAAGAGGTTCAGTTACCGCTGGTAATACCTCTTTTAATAACTTTGATGGAACCGAGTCTAGTGTGCAGGTAGCACAATTTAAGGAAGAATTTTTTTTTTCTAATTCTGATTGTGGGAGTGGATGAAAAGCATCAAGTTTTTCTCCCAGTATGCGATTTAAATCGATGTCAACCAAACCAGATGACATACCAGTTGTATTACTAATAAAAGGTTTTATATTTTGTCTAATATTCTCTATTTTATTATCAAAAAAATCTATAAATACATTACTAGTGAGGTTTACTGGAATCTGAGGTTCTGCGCCTGCTTGATTTTTTGTAAGTTTGGAAATAGTATTAAAAAGAAATCTAGGATTGTTTTTATTTTTCTCTATCAGTGAGGCTAGGTTTGCTGAGCGTGCTTTAGCGAGTGCCCGTTTGTAGTCAATGACCACCTTTGGAGGTGACCGCCTACCAGGTGAAGAGGCAGTTGGAGAAGCTGAAGCCAGGAAAAGCTGCAGGCCCTCATGGAATTGTCCCAAGAGTCCTGAAGGTCTGTGCCTCTCAGCTGTGTGAGATCCTCCAGCAGGTGTTGGGGAAATCATCATGTCTGGTTCCTGTTGCAAAAAAAGTCTCAGACTTCCACTCCCAATGACTACAGACCAGTGGCTCTCACATCTCATGTCATGAAGGTCCTTGAAAGACTTGTTCTGACACATCTCAGACCTCAAGTCAGCCCTTTCCTGGACCCCCTGAAGTTTGCTTACCAGCAGAAGGCTGGAGTGGATCATCCTGTGATCAGGCTCACTATCATCTTGACCAGGCCAACACATCTGTGAGAGCCGCCTTTTTGACTTTTTCGTCTCAAGTGCTTTTAAGATGACGTCACTGGATTCGTCATTTTATGAGTCACACATCCGTAATTCTTATTCAAGATATCTCTAACGTAATTATGACTAGTCAAAATGACATTTTTAGATATCTGAATTAAAGAAGTACGTGCATTACGCCCCTTTTGCGATGTTGCCGAGTCGTCGAAACTGCTGCCTGCGGAATTTTGGGTGGGTAAAATGGCGTTAGCTGTTCTTGAAAAAATTGACAGAAAATGCCACAATCTTGAAAGAGCTCAACAGTATGGATTATGCGGCACTAAAAATAGTGTTAAAAACGCGAGAATGCGAGTTCGACTGTCCTGACATCGCATACAGACCACTGATTAGCTAGAGTGACCAGATGTCCTCTTTTTCCCGGACATGTCCTACTTTTGAGACCTAAATAAATGTCCGGGGGGAATTTCAAAATCGTCCAGGGTTTTGTTCGACTGACTCAATCATAATACATGTACAGTGCATTGTGATTAGAATTGCCACTCCGTTCCATTCCACTTAATTCCAGGTTTTTCTGTATCGCAAATTAGTCACGTATTTCTCCTCAAATCTATCTACTTTATATTGTGTGTGTGTGAAGAAGAAAGTGTGGGCCTGTCAGTCTACCCCCGAGTGTTTACAAGCGAAAGCACGTGTGTCCGCCGGTTCTACGGCAATGCCGAAACTAAAGTGAACGTTTACGGAGGAGTTAAAGAAAAAAATTCCTGTGCTTCCGCCAGGGTCGTGAACCATATGAGGCAGAGTGCTTGATGTGTACGGCAGGTACTATGTTGTTTTGTGGTGTTCAATAAATGCAATTTTTACACAGACACCATGTCATTTGTGTCATATCAAACACAGATACACCGATGACCCCGGCAAAAAAGGTGTCCTCCTTTTCAGAAACCCAAATCTGGTCACCCTATATTAGCAAATACAAAGAGTGCCAAGTTTGGCGCCAAAATGCTACGTAAATCTGGGACGTATTGACTAGACAAAATGATTATTGAAGATATCTACAAACACATTCCGACTAGTCAGAATAATTATTCAAGATAACAGGAATAAAAAAAAAACATCTAGATAAAAAATATTCAAGATATCTGCAATTTATTTGTAGACATTTTTAAATGACTTTTGACTAGTCAAAAATACAGTTCTGGATATCTCTAACTTTGTTATGCCTAGTCATTACTTACTTTCAAGATATCTGATATTTAATTTGCACTAGTCAAATCTTAGTTTAAGATATCTAAAAATATGTTTAAGATATCTTAAATAATGAGTATGTTTAAGATATCTTTAATTAGAATAATGAGTCAGAACAAAAAACGAGATATCTGTAATTGACTTTTTGACTAGTCATAATTTAATTGACTAGTCAGTAATTAATTGCAGATATCTTGAACTTGAGCCTCCATACAAATCAACGGTGAATATGACGTAATTTAGTCAGAATGTAATTGGAGATATCTCAAATTGACATTTTGCCTAGTTAAAATATAATTAGAGATATCTTAAATTAAATATACAGATATCTGTAATGTAGTTACAGATATCTCGAATGTAAGTGGGGTGAAGCCCATTTTATGTTAAAACGGCCTTCGATACAAACAGGACAGAAATACAGTGTGAGTCAGGCCTTATGTGACATCACAAACAGGACAGAACTACAGTGTGTCAGGCCTTATGTGACATCACAAACGGGACAGAACTACAGTGTGTCAGGCCTTATGTGACATCACAAACGGGACAGAACTACAGTGTGAGTCAGGCCTTATGTGACATCACAAACAGGACAGAACTACAGTGTGAGTCAGGCCTTATGTGACATCACAAACAGGACAGAACTACAGTGTGTCAGGCCTTACGTGACATCACAAACGGGACAGAACTACAGTGTGAGTCAGGCATTATGTGACATGACAAACAGGACAGAACTACAGTGTGTCAGGCCTTATGTGACATCACAAACGGGACAGAACTACAGTGTGTCAGGCTTTATGTGACATCACAAACAGGACAGAACTACAGTGTGAGTCAGGCCTTATGTGACATCACAAACAGGACAGAACTACAGTGTGAGTCAGGCCTTATGTGACATCACAAACAGGACAGAACTACAGTGTGAGTCAGGCCTTACGTGACATCACAAATGGGACAGAACTACAGTATGAGTCAGGCAATATGTGACATTACAAACAGGACAGAACTACAGTGTGTCAGGCCTTACGTGACATCACAAATGGGACAGAACTACAGTGTGAGTCAGGCCTTATGTGACATCACAAACGGGAAAAAACTACAGTGTGAGTCATTCTTCATGTATGAAGAATTTGGTTCCAAAACGCTATAAATCCATTTTGATCAATTTGAGTAAAAATGTGTTTTCTTTAGCAAGAAAGTGGTAGGCTAAAAACCACTGTTTTCTGTTTCAAACTATCAAATACCATACTAAGGTTAAAAAACACAAACAAATCAAATCAAGATTTTAATATTTAAAGATTTATTTAAAAAAAACAATTCGTTTTTTCGCAAAAACGCAATAAATCCATGCCATGTTTTTTTCAAAATGTCTTGTATATCCTTTGGCATCAATAGAACATTTTTTTTTACTGAAAATGTGCAAAATACAATAATAAATAACTGTAAATTGTACATCTTAATATAATAGTTTGACCCTTGGGCCTAAAAACACAAATTTCAAAACATTTCATTAACGAACAAGACATTGTCACGCTACAGCCCCGAACCCCTCCCTTCGAGCGTGTGTTAATGTTCTCCGTGTCTTTGTATGTACGTCTGTGTGTGTGTGTGTGTGTGTGTGTGTGTGTGTGTGTGTTCACTTGTCTCGTTAGACTAATGTGTTTCACGCGGTGCTTGTTAGGCTACGTGTATATAGTGTGTGTTTGTATCGTTTGGTGCTCGTCTTTAACGTGACATTCGTTGTGTGTGTGTTAAACCGTGTCAGCACGCCGTGAGCGTGTACTGTTTAGTGTATTCTACTGGTGTTATGATGCGCCGTGAGCGTTTACTGTTCAGTGTGATTGACACCTGTTTCAAGACGCCGTGAGTGTGTCCATCGTCAAGCTCAATACACGTAGCCTTTGAATGCACCTCGTCTTTGCATCCTCGACTCCCTCGCACCCGTTACAGACATAAATAGTAAAATAGTATAACTATTAACATAAATAGTATAGCTGCTATACGAACAGGCTCCTCTATACCATCAAAACCGTTCATTTTAGCAGACTTTGAGAGTGAAAAACGAGATATATTTTAACAAAGTAGGCTACAAGAAATGCCGGGCGGCTCAACAGGTCGCGTCTATGATGTTTCCATATGTGGTGGTGCGCTGTGATTGGATGAGTGGAGATGTGGCGTTCTGCGGGAAATCAGGATTGGCGTTTGTTGCATTTTGGAAAGAAAGAGAGAAAGCAGGGCAGTATTACACGGCGGATGTGGCGTTTAGATCAAAATTGAATATTGGCTTTTCAAGAGTGGTGAAATGAAAAAAATGTGAAATGTGCCATATTTTGTCAATTGTGATTTTTACACCCCAATCGAAATTTGTCCTCCGCTTTTAACCCATCTGTGCAGTTAGAACACACACACTAGTGATTATTAGGGGGCTGTGGATCACACGTGCCCAGAGCGGTGGGCAGCCCTAGCCCGGCGCCCGGGGAGCAGTTGGGGTTAGGTGCCTTGCTCAAGGGCACCTCAGTCATGGCCTCAGGTATGGGAATCGAACCCACGACCCTCCAGTCACAAGACCAGTTCCCTATCACCAGGCCATGACTACGTTTTCTTTTTCACTATCTCAGCTTGAGTATATGTGCGTGTGTGTTCAAATACACCTGTATGTTGACGTGTGAGAAATAGTGTGAGAGTATATTTAATATACTACAGGTGGAGAGTTGTAACACCATGAATTCCACCGATCATGGATCAGATATGAGTCATATGATCATTCCGGTATTTACCCAATTCCTCCCTGATCCCATATGGTGACTATCAAGGATGGAAACGGGCACATGCAGATTCCATTTAGAAAAAACTGATTTCGAGGTAAGAAAGTAAATTTCTGAATCAAGACTTTATTTTTTTGTTTAGTACTTATACTATTGCAGAAAAAAACGATGTGACTTCTATTACATTAAACTAGTTTCTCAGGTAAATTTTGATGCATTTTTGCCCTGTTAATTTCAAATCACCTTGCTAATACAGTTAGCTAAACAATGGCAGACAGGGGTGGGGTGTGTTGTAACACAGCTTTTTAAAGTGTTCTTTCACCTTACTAAAAAAACATTCTTGATTTTAATAATTTTACAGAATGCCTAGGCAGTGAAAAAGAAAGACTAACAGTGGTGAGCCTGCAAATGTAAAAAAAAAAAACATCTTATGAGGTCACAAAGAAGGGCAAGTCAGTCAGATCAGTTGTGAAGGCACATAGTATCTGTGATATAACACACACACACACACACACACACACACACACACACACACACACACACACACACACACACACACACACACACACACACACACACATTGACATTGCTTATTATTTGACCTCCATGTTCTTTACACAGGTACAATGTATTAGAGTGTTCATTAAGCATAATGAACCTATATTGTTAAATAAGTTTGTTCTATTACACTAATTTACACACACACTTGAATAAAACCAAGTGGATATGAGTTATGGTCAGTCACAGAGAGAGAGAGAGACATTGTTCTGGATTGTTCTTTCATTATTTTATTTCAAAAACCTCTTTTTGAAGCATATTGCATGGTGTGGCCTCTGTTGTTGCTTGTTTTGTCTAATTGTTACAATTTACCCCAGCATGTGTTGTAACCTACCCTGGTAGTGGGGTAGATTGTAACAAAGGAACACAATGTATTCAACTCACGAGGCCAGTGCTATTTGAATTGAGTTGCCATTTGGTGCCATTTGTAGTAAACACATGTGTGTACTTTGTATAAAAGTTTGAGAACTCTAGCTTAACCCTCCTATTATGTGCATCCTTGTAAAACAGCCGTACTGTTTAGGGTCACTTTAACCCTGGTGCATGTTTAATTGTTCAAAAGATGTCTGAAACCAAAAAAATCCTAACAAACAGTGTGAATATTTAATTACTAACTACATTACTAATTATTCTATCAATATTTAGTGCAATGGTGTTCCTTACTTGTAACAGGTAATGGTTCAATTAGGATCGTTTTTCATAAAAATGAAAATTTCCATGTTCAAACTATGATACCAAACACACACAACACTCTCATACACTTATACACACACACACATACACACACACAAAAACACACAGACAAAAACACACACACACAAACACACACACACACACAAACACACACACATACACATACACACACACACACATTGACATTGCTTATTATTATTCTTTACACAGGTACATTGTATTAGAGTGTTCATTAAGCATACATATTGTTAAATAAGTTTGTTCTAGTACACTAATTTACACAAACACTCCTGAATAAAACAAGTAAATGGCCGAATAGTGCAACTTAACCAACCCAAAGGCTCTTTTAAGAGCCACCCACACTTTTCACTGAAAGGTATTTAAATCTTATGGTCCATGTACAATAAATATTTCCATCTTCTCCTTCCTGGGTACTTTAAAGGTGGGTACATGCTGAACACACCCCCATTAGCCTTGTGTTAATATGCTTAGGCTATGTGACATATATAATATATATTTGACTATAGGCTCTGCTCTAGCCTACAAGCACATCAAATCATCTTGCACACTATTATGTTGTAATGTCCATTGCCCACATTGACATGATTTCCATTTGTTACATTTCATTAGTTGTAAATTCTTTGTACAGCCCTCCATAACTTATAGAATCACAGCATATAAAATCCTTTACTCCTTATTTTTTAAATAGAACTTCAAAATGTTCTTTAGATTTTTTTTTTACATAGAATGAAGAATAATAAGGCAATAATGTTAGCAGTTTTCAAACACAACATCAATTCAAAGTACAGAACACAATACAGAAGGTGATGGGTAAACAAATGAGAAGGCCTCCCAGTATTATTCTAATGGATTTACTGTTATTGTAAGAGTTCAGCTGTCTGCTATCTTGTGGATAACTTTTCATAATTTGTTTTCTGTCATATCTTGGTTTCTCAGATTTCATGTACACATTTGCTGACATGGACACAAACAAAACATACGAACAGTGATAATATTACAAAATAATTTTCATTCTTCAATTTTCATTTCATTCTTAATCTTTCTACAGTGGTTCTGTAAAACCAACTATTGCTCCTGACATCTCTGATTCAATGGGTCATTTATGAATGGTTAGGAATGTTATTAATTGTGTTCTTCGTTTTTTGTTGTCTTCCTTCTTTATCAAAACCCAATTCACAAAACCTCTATAAAGACAATATTTATTGTCCACAAAAGCAAATGCTGTTCACTGTAAAAACAAAACTCGTTTTGCAAAAAATAATAATTATGTGTTGTGCATTATATAGATCGTATTGAACCAAGGCTTCCCTGTACAGTTGCTTCATGCGAATTTTGTTGCGTATCAGGATTCGATCACTGGTGTCTATGGTGAATCTACTGTATGTTGGAAATGACACCAAGGACACATCATTTTAAATTGAAGGGCTCATCTCTCATCCTGCTTACCAGATTTGTTGCCTACACACTTTCTCAAAAACAATTCTCCCTATAGCAATTGATCCTTTACTAAATAAATAAAAAACTCTTCCCTGAACATTTGCTATGTATCCAAGTCATTCAAATGAGCAGTAATCCTACCACTTATCAAAACTGAACTTGACAGGCCATTTATTTCAAAGATCTGAGAAAGTTTTAGCTTAACAACTAAGCTCATGAATACCTGATTCAGAACCAGTTAAAGGAAATCTTTCAGTCAGGGTTTAGGCCTTAACATAGCAATGCTGATCAAAATAATTCATTCATACTAGATAGATGTGAAAACAGCAAATTTCCTGGTTTAAATCTTATTTAGCTTCAGAGAATCATTCCTCTGCTGATTGAACTTGCTCGTTTTGCAGTGAAACAATTAGGTGGCTCTTAAAAGAGCCTTTGTGTTTTTGGGGGCTTTTACTCCGAGCGCTCAGTTTAAGCACGCTCTCCGCGAATGCGACGGGCCAGCTGGATGTCTTTGGGCATGATGGTGACTCTTTTTGCGTGGATGGCGCACAAGTTGGTGTCCTCGAACAGACCAACCAGGTATGCCTCACTAGCCTCCTGCAAGGCCATGACAGCAGAGCTCTGGAAGCGGAGATCGGTCTTGAAGTCCTGAGCGATTTCTCTCACCAGGCGCTGGAAAGGCAACTTACGGATCAGCAGCTCAGTAGATTTCTGATAACGACGAATCTCCCTCAGAGCGACAGTACCGGGCCTGTAACGATGAGGCTTCTTCACGCCGCCAGTGGCCGGCGCGCTCTTGCGAGCAGCCTTAGTGGCGAGCTGCTTCCTCGGGGCTTTGCCACCGGTGGATTTACGGGCGGTCTGCTTGGTTCGTGCCATAGTGACAGAAGTCGACTGTTCACCAACAAGGAGGAACGAGAATAAGAACCTAGTATGGGGACGTCCTTTTTAAGCCCTAACGACGACCAGCGCTCATTGGGCGTCTTCAATACGAAGACCATCCATTGGACAATCAAGTGTGCGTCACTCTTCGACAATTGGCCCGTAGAGCGCACACATAAAAAAACGCCTACTTTTCAGGCGGGTTCACGGCAAGACTTTGTTTGGATTTTTCTGCCCATAATGTACCATAATCAGTCTCCTTAATTCGCATACAATCTGCTTAAAAACAGACTCTGCAGGTATAACACTGTTATTTTATGTCTCTAGCAGGTGAGAAATGTAGGATCATGGTACCAACATGCTGGCTTTCATCATTAGTTGCCAGCAGCTTATGCTTACTGTCCTATATTCTGTTCATAGGAGCAACATCATGTCTGTCTTTATGCACACGTATAAATTCATATGTGCATATGCAACATTAGAGTGATTGTGCGCATTTAAACGAAGTGTGCGAATGCTTAGACGTGAAACAGCAGCATCCAATAATGACAAGAGCACATACTAAAATCTGCATGAATGAAAAGTTGCACTTCATAAGTCGATGTGGGTGGCTCTTAAAAGAGCCGTTGGATTCTGAAAACAGAAGGGAAATTTACTTGGATTTAACGGTCTTCTCGGTCTTTTTGGGCAGCAAAACAGCCTGAATGTTGGGCAGCACGCCACCCTGAGCGATGGTCACTCCTCCCAACAGCTTGTTCAACTCCTCGTCGTTACGCACGGCGAGCTGCAGGTGACGAGGAATGATACGAGTCTTCTTGTTGTCGCGGGCGGCGTTGCCTGCCAACTCGAGAATCTCAGCAGTTAGATACTCCAACACGGCAGCCAAGTAGACGGGAGCACCGGCACCGACGCGCTCGGCGTAGTTACCCTTGCGCAAAAGCCTGTGTACACGGCCCACAGGAAACTGCAGTCCGGCGCGAGACGAACGAGTCTTGGCCTTGGCCCTAGCCTTACCACCGGTCTTGCCTCTGCCACTCATAATGTCAACCACAGCGCTGTAAGCAAAGACGAAATAATCACGCCTGCTCTAAGAGCGCTGGAGATATAGCTAAATAAGCTGCTCTCCTATTGGCTTAAAGAAGGCATGACGAATAACCAACCCGAAGCGGTCGACATCCAAAGCCAGCCTCCATCTCTTTCCCCTGCAACACTCCATGTGGCACGTCTTTTCTTGTTGTCCTTCGTATATGCATTTCAATATTGAATAAAGTTTTAGAAATCTTCTAAGCTATTCAGGGTACACGCATATGTATGACAAGGACAGGAGAGATTGGCAAATTAAAAAATATAGCATACAATAGAATATTACTGTGTACATGTCCATATGTTGAATGAGATGCAAAATGTTTTACGCGCGTTTACTCTACAAAACTCCCTCTCGTAATGTTTTTCTATATGTATGCACTTTAATTTAATGTAGAAATGTACTCAAGTTATTCAAGCTACGTACATGTATGACAAGGAGAGGAGAGATAGGCAGACTAATGTATTCATAGCATACAATAAAATCTTATTATATACAATATTTCTGTGAATAATGAAATGCAACATGTTTACTATGGATACAGTAAGAAAAACTGATTTTCGTTGGACCCTAATAGATATATAAAGTTATATATATGTTGTTTTACCGTCATATTGATATCGTAATGTTATGAGTATGGATTGCTTGAAATGCTTGTGTATTGACTTTTCATTCTCCATTTTAATAAAGTACACTTGGGCAAATAAAACATACGTATATAAAATAGAATCTTATTCTACACAGTATTTCTGTATTTAGGACGGGATGAATGTTTTAGGTTGTCATTTTTCTTCCCAATGTCCACGCACTTAATGTAGAGCAATGGATGAAACTGCACCTTAAAATCCACCAACGACACAAAATATTTAGTTTAAAGAAAAGCGCTCTTTAGAAAAAAAGGTGGGTGGCTCTTAAAAGAGCCTTTTGGGGAGACCAAGACATGAAAACATGCACGTTTACTTCTTGGGGGCTGCTTTTTTCGCCTTTGCTGCTTTTGGCTTGGCGGTCTTGGGCTTCGCAACCTTTGCCTTCTTGGGGCTCTTGGCTGCTTTCTTCGGAGCGGCCGGCTTCTTCGCTTTCTTGGGACTCTTGGTAGCTTTGGCGGCAGCGGGCTTCTTCGCCTTCTTGGGCGACTTCTTTGCAGCGGCGGCGGGCTTCTTTGCCGCGACCTTCTTGGGCTTTTTAGCCGCGGCAGGCTTCTTAACGGGGGACTTTTTCGCCTTAGGCGCGGCTTTCTTGGCGGGCTTCTTCTTAGTTTCCGCTTGCTTGTTGATCTTAAACGAGCCAGACGCTCCGGTGCCTTTGGTCTGCACCAAAGTCCCTTTCGTCACCAGGCTCTTGATGGCGAGCTTGACGCGAGAGTTGTTCTTCTCCACGTCGTAACCGCCAGCAGCCAAAGCTTTCTTCAGCGCGGCGAGAGACACGCCGCTCCGTTCTTTGGAAGCAGAAACAGCTTTAACGATAAGCTCACCGACGCTGGGTCCCGCTTTCTTGGGTCTAGCGGCAGCTTTCTTCTTGGGCGCTTTAGCCGGCGCGGCAGCGGTTGAGGCTGGAGCCACTTCTGCCATCCTTGAATTTTCTAAGAGAAACAAACACTGAACGAACTGATCTGTGACTGTGAACCTCCCTCCTCGCGACGGACTGTGGTCTTAAAATACACATGAGGACGGTGTAGACTCAACTCGCCCGACACTGCGTGCCTGTGCTTCCGTGAGTAGATGGTACTTGTGTTTTCTCACGACAAATCTCGACCTAAATATGCATCCAAACACTATTTGCAGTGCATCAAAAAACGCGAATGGCAAGAGAAGGCTCTCTCGTTTATTTGCGTGCCAGGGAAGCCCATGCAGTTCCGGGTCGTTTTGCACAACTGCCACAAAAACGCAACCTGCGACTGTCGCACCTAAGAAGACATGCTGTGTTTTGTGTGATGTGTGGGGTGAAATTGACAGAAATGAAGGAGTAGGTCTAACAGCTCATAGTGTGTGCTATGAAGGAGAGTCTGAGTAAAGGCATGGAGGTGTTTTGAACGTGGCAATGGTGTGTTTATTAGTTAAAAAATCCCTTGTGTAGGTGTGACTAAAACACAAGCATGGGGTGCAGGAGGCCGTGGCCATATGTACAAATACTATGAGATAAATAGTGGTGGTCTCAAGAATCAGGAAAAATTAAACTTATGAACAGGTATGTTTAAAAAAATAAGAGTAAGAACTAATGGAAAAGTAAATGTTTATCTGTCAAAGGTGTAAACTTGTGGAACAGTTGTGACAAGGACATAAAAATCTGCAGTTCACTTGTCAAATTTGAAAAACATGCTTAAAAATAAGGTAATAGATACTTATAATAAAGATAAATAATTTTATATATGTATAACTTGATATTGATTTTTAATAGTAATGTATGATTGTTCTGTAGATGAGCAAAGTTTATTATTAATAACAATTGGAAAAATATATATTTGATTAAAAAGGGTAGTCAATATAAGTTAATGCTTCAAACTATACATTTTTCGGTTATCATTATTTTCACCATTATAACCATTATTATTTATTAAATATTATTTTACTTTCGTTTTCTTTCTTTTTTATGTAAATGTATGTATACATATGTGTTTATATATATGTTTATATGTATATGTACATGTTTCTCTAAAATCCGAAATAAACTCTAAACTCCAGTCAGTTTATTCTCTTTCCAGCCTACCAGTTCTTTAAAATCCCAGTAGCATTTCCAGTGCCATACGTCTATGTATGTCAGACAAGTAGGCGTGTTTCTACTCCAAGGACTCTCTGAACTGTTTTCTCCCCACTGGTTTTTTTATGATGGTGCAAAATCCTTAAATTTATCAGAAGCCTAAATGACAGACAGAAAATTGTTTTCTTCAATTTGTCTGTATGTTTCCTTTTGTATTTTGTAGTGTTCTTACAATTGCTGTTGTGTTTGAAAAGTGCTATTCATATTTATAGTATGTATTATTATAAATACATATATTTCCTAAAATTTACTAGATGTAAATTACAAATAATTCCACATGCATTTCAAAGGCTTCAGTCAAAACACCATTAACATTAACCTCTACCTTTGATTTGGCATAACATTTTTATCATTAACCAGTGCTTCTGGTACTCTAAATTACTCCATAACCTTTCATATATGTTCCTTTTGCACAAGACCAAAACCTTTCGTCTGGTCCAAGCCCACAATAAAGTAGTTTTTCTCTTCTCCTTCACACAACAGATGCTTTAATGTACACAATTTATCCCTCATATGATGACCCCTAATTGCACACGTCTGTTCCTTGCCAATTATATTGGGTAATATTATTGCAAACCTGTTTACAATTCTGTATTACCACTCCCAGAATGTGGACATATGTGGGCAAATAATATTAATTATTATAATTATATATAATTGGGGAAGACTGGGTTTGGTTGTAACACTTTTTGCTTCTGAACCTTTATCTCACTGAATTCTTGAGCTAGACTTCTCAAACTTTTATACAAAGTACACACATTTGTTTACTACAAATGGCACCAATTCAAAACTCAGTTCAAATATCACAATAGACAAAAGATGCAACAACAGAGGCCACACCATGCAATATGCTTCAAAATGTAAATAAAATAATGAAAGAACAACCCAGAACAATGTCTCTCTCTCTGTGACTGACCATAACTTATATCCACTTTCTGTTTTGTTTGAGTGTGTGTAAATTAGTGTACTAGAACAAACTTATTCAAAAATATGTATGTACCTGTGTAAAGAACATGTATGTCAAATAATAAACAATGTCAATGTGTGTGTGTGTTATATGGCAGATACCATGTGCCTTCACAACTGATCTGACTGACTTGCCCTTCTTTGTGACCTCATCAGATGCTTTAAGAAAAAACATTTGTCTTTCATGTCAGTCTTTCTTTTACACTGCCTAGGCATTCTGTAAAATAATTAAATTCAATAATGTTTTCTTAGTTGTATGTAAGGTGATGGTTGTAACACTTTTAAAAGCTGTGTTACAACCCACCCCACCCCTGTCAGCCATTGTTTAGCTAGCTGTTTTAGCAAGGGGATTTGAACTTAACAAGGCAAAATGCATCACAATTTACCTACTACAATTAATGTAATAGTTCAATGTAATATAATTCTTATACTATTGCAGATAAACCACAAGTACTAAACTAAAAATAAAGTCTTGATTCAGAAATTTATTCTTTCACCTCATTTTTTTCTCTATGGAATCTGCATGTGTCTGTTTCCATCCTTGATATTCACCATGTGTGATCAGGGAGTAATTGGGTAAATACCGGAATGATCATATGACTCATATCTGATCCATGATCGGTGGAATTGATGGTGTTACAACTCTCCCCATGTTACAACACCCGGTCTCCCCATACAGTATATTATATTCTCCTTTCTCACACGTCAACATGCAGGTGTCTTGACCCTCCATCATCCAGGACACATGGGAGACAAGCATCCAGACTTTTCTCTGTCCTGGCTCCAAGGTGGTGGAATGAACTTCCCTTGTGTGTCCGAACATCGGTCACTTGCTGTCTTCAGACGCCGACTGAAGACCCACCTCTTTCAAGTGCACTTTGCATAATTATGCTTCGTCTATTGTGCTTTATCGTCTCTTTCCTCAGGTGTTTGTTACAGGTATTGTTTACTGTCTTTTTCCTCAGGTGATGTGTATGTTCTAGTGCTGTCAATTCCAGGTGCCACGATTAAAAGTCCTGACCAGGATTTTGCTCAAGCTTGCTAGATTTTCTAATTAGCAATCCAGGTAAAATTAGTGGAATCAATACAATCCAGGAAGCCAGAGCAAAATCCTGGTGAGGACTTTTAATCGCGGCACCTGGAATTGACAGCACTAGTATGTTCAGATATAATTGTTAGGTATCATTTGACTTTCGTCTAGTGGTTTGTCCAGCTTAGAGTACCTTGTGTTCAGGACTATCTATTCTTGGAGATTCCAAGCAACTACGTAGCACTTTTGTAAGTCGCTCTGGATAAGAGCGTCTGCTAAATGCCATAAATGTAAATGTAACACGCGCACACACACAAGCTGAGATGCTAAGAAAACGTACAGCAGTGGATACAAAGTTGTACAGATCATATACATTATAGAACACAACATAAAATACATTCTAGGCTGCCCAACAAAGCACAGCACGTGGGAAAATTAACAGGACAGAAATAGCTTTAATCTAATTATTGTGCAAACACATTCCTAAGGGAAAAACTCTTTGGGTGAAAGTGTGGGTGGCCCTTAAAAGAGCCTTTGGGTTGGTTAAGTCGCACTATTCGGCCATTTACTTGGAGCTGGTGTACTTGGTGACGGCCTTTGTGCCTTCAGACACGGCGTGTTTGGCCAGTTCACCGGGAAGCAGCAGGCGCACGGCGGTCTGGATCTCCCTGGAGGTGATGGTAGAGCGCTTGTTGTAGTGGGCGAGACGAGAAGCCTCACCAGCGATGCGCTCGAAAATGTCATTGACGAAAGAATTCATGATTCCCATCGCCTTGGAAGAGATACCGGTGTCGGGGTGGACCTGCTTCAGGACTTTGTACACGTAGATAGCGTAGCTCTCCTTCCTGGTCTTTCTGCGCTTCTTGCCTCCTTTACTGGCCGTCTTGGTCACGGCTTTCTTAGATCCCTTCTTCGGGGCGGACTTTGCTGGCTCAGGCATGATGCTCGGTGATGAGTGAAACACCGTTGAATGAACAACAACTCTCCAGCACCTCCTACATTAAGAGTTTGGTAGTCTAATTAGGTCACGCCCTCCCTCCACGCTCATGACTAAGCATCATTGGTCAAAAACAAGCCCTCCTATGACAGGACCTCCTATCGTGGCTCCGCCACCCCACTGTGCCGTAGCGTTTACCTCTTAATCCCGCCCAGCCATTTCTGCCTTCAACTTTCAAACGAAAACTATGATAGAGCATCAAAATCTGTTTAGTTCTGCTTGCGCAAGGAATTTCTAGCTTATCATTTTATTATACTAAAATTCTTTGGATGTGGTTCTAAACTAGCTAGGTCATAACTTTGATTATCATTACAAAAAAAATCTTTATTTGTATAGTATCTTTCATAGATACATGAAACTCAAAGTGCTTTACAAAATAAATAAAAACATTTAAAAAAAACCTAAAGAAAAAAAGGAATCAAACATAAAATAATATAATAAAATGACAATTTATTAAAATAGAGAGTAATGTAATAAAGTAAATAAGACGACTTAAAATAATTAGAACAGACAAGGAATGGTAAATAATGTCATAATGTCAAAATTATTTACCATTAGTTTCAATAATGCAGATTCATTGCATTATTTCGTCATAAAGCGTCTCCATTTATTTAATATGTCCATTTATTTAAATGTTTTAGGATTCAGAGACTACAACGTGCATTTTAAAACTGTTGTAGTACACGGCAACGTCGGACATTGTGTGTGATAAATGGTGTAGAAATTATCTGGGGGTTCATGTAACAGTAAACAAGTAACAGAATTCATGTAGCCTATAAAATGAAATGGTATAAAGCGTATGCTGTTTTAATATTGTAATGTTTGACATTATGGATTTTGCAATGATTGTGTATGGACCCTTCCATAATTTTAATAAAAGTACCTTCAAAAAGCAAAATCGGACAAAACGTTCTCTGTGCGCGTTTAAGTAATTGACGCTTGTGGTTACCAGTAAACGCATGAAACAGCTCTTTAAATGAGTATATGGGTGGCTCTTAAAAGAGCCGTTGGTTTCGTGTCGAGTTGAGCGTTTAACCTCCGAATCCGTACAGAGTGCGTCCCTGGCGTTTCAGAGCATAAACCACATCCATAGCGGTGACGGTCTTTCTCTTGGCGTGTTCGGTGTAGGTAACCGCGTCCCTGATAACGTTCTCCAGGAACACTTTGAGCACACCACGGGTCTCCTCGTAAATCAGACCGGATATACGTTTGACACCGCCACGACGAGCCAGACGACGAATGGCGGGTTTAGTAATGCCCTGGATGTTGTCACGGAGAACCTTGCGATGACGCTTAGCGCCTCCTTTCCCAAGACCTTTACCACCCTTCCCTCTTCCAGACATCGCTAATCGTTTCTTTCACTACTGAAACAATAAAGCTGCAACACCCAGCGCGCCTCTGTTATACTTCTCTACAGGACCTGCTTGAAGACACTGGAGCACTGGAGGAGGCGGAGCTAAATGCCACGTTCCTCCAAAGCCTCCAGCACCACATTTAGATGAACTGGAACAAGGACTCCACGCTAAGTCACAAAAGTACAATTTTACAATTTGAGATAGTTTAGGCAAGCACAACAAGCAGCAAAGAGAAGGGAAAAGAGAAAGCAAAGAAAGACAGCAACAGCCGGCCTACAACTCTTACTGTTACTACTACTGCTTATAACAAGAATAAGACTTGGCATAGAAGTACACTATATTGCCAAAAGTATTCGCTCACCCACATATGTATGATGACTACAAAACTTGTCAGACCTCTACAACATACGTATGACTTCTACACTAGCAAGACCTCTCCAACTTATTTTAGACCTCTACAAAACTAGTCAGACCTCTACAAAAATACATTTTTCATGAAAGAAATTTGTCTTGAACACAAAACAAAACCGAAACGGCAATATGCTTATGACTGAAGGCTTTTCCTACAAAACAGTATTATTTAAGTCAGTAGGGCCTCATACAGAGTCAATGCATGGCTTTATAAAAACAAAAGAAACGTATTTAGAGGTTTGGTCACATCAAAGGTTGGTTATATACAACATGTATTTCCTACCTTGTGTGTCTGCACTGCATGTAATTTTACTGCTTCCTATGACACATAAGCTTTGAGTTGTCATAACATCTCATTGTGACATAAGCAAACAATGCGAATAAATAAGTGAATAAATCTGCACTCCTACAATGTGATCAAAACACCATTAACAGCCATTAATAAGGGTGGTCATTAAAAAGGACAGACACTAATAAACGTGAAAATAAGGGTGGTCATTAATAAGCTTGGCCAATAATTAGGGCAATCATTAATAGGAGAGGTAATTCATAAGGGTTAACCAATAGTAACACACACACACACACACACACACACACACACACACCTTAGTCTGTGTAACAATAAAGGACCGAAGGACATTCATAACTGCATTCTCACTCCTTCATCTCAAAGCACTTACAGCAGCAGTCCCAGGATACCTTATAGTGAAGGTCTCTGTCTGAAGGGTAAAAACACAGGCATCCAACCCGAGCTGATAGCACGGGGCAACTGAGCTGTCATTAGCTGAACTGTAGTTGAGAAATTACCCATAAGCATAAATCTGAATGAAATACAGCTCCATATTGTGTATACAGTGTATTTAAATGCTGTGTTGTTGGAATCTGTAGTAAAGTCTGAAGTTAACCTGAAGTTAAATGTAAATCTAAAAAAAAATTAAATTATCATTTAAAAATCATTATCTGCCACTAGATGTCGCTGTATCTCAGGTTTAACTGAGCTTCAATAGATCTGTTTTTCTGAGGTTTAGGATCACTGTAATTGAAGCCCATACTCAGGTAAAATTGAAACATTTTCATACCTAGCTGAGCTATTATTAACTCAATAGGGAAGCTGAAGCAGTGAGAACACTGTCAGCAAGGCGGAGTCATCACTGGACCGTTTGGTCAGTTATTGTAGGACACAGTCTCTCTTGTGGTATATTAGGTAGGTGCTCTGTCATGAAAAACATCCTCTTATAACTTTCATTTTGTTGATCAGATTTATTTTAGCTGTGTAGACTTGTTTTTTGCCATGGTAGAAACACCATCGGTTACAAAATGGAATCAAATACCTACTCTGTTGGCTGAAACCTATGATCCTAGGCGCGTTCTTGTGATCAGTGCAGCGCTGAATGAACGGAGATGACCTCCGCCGTCCGTCACTCTCTTCATCTATTATATTCTGTAAATCAGCCACTTCCATCACTGATGACGGACACGCGCGAGCTTCGCGGAACGGAAGTGAACGTTTCTGTCTCTTAGCAACCAGCTGTAGCGTCAAACATGGCGGGAGATAAAGACTCTGCAGGTATCAAACGACGTGAACGTTCTTAATGTGTCTTTGTTGGTCACGTGACCAGATATTCTGCGCCGTGCAGTAACGTGCGTTAACTGACTAGCATACGCTAGCTAACTAACACAAGTTGTTAAGCTACTATAGTGCTGTTAGCTAATGTTACAGGGTTGTAACTACGTTAGAGTCCTGCACCGGGTCGGGTACCCGCGGGTACCCACGGGTACGGGCAAATAGATGCTGAAACGGGTGGGTTTTACACATACCGAAATTTTACGGGTGGGTATGCGGGCGGGTAAGTTAAATAAGTGGTCATTTTTAGTAGGCTTTTATTTGCTACGTAATGAACATAGTGTTACATTTTGCCTGATTAGCGCCTCCCGATGGTGGTGGCGAAGCTCAGGGGAGCTTACTTATACCGTAGCTCCGTTGGCCAGAGCGGGCTGAACTTTACTCTTCAGCTGTTCTGGGGTAATACCCAAACTTCGGTTCTTTTCCAGCGGAAACATGAGCAGAGGCTGGTTATAACACAGTACCGGGCATTTATTGTAGCTCGCTAGGTGGTTACAAAGCAAATGGGTGGCCGTGCTAGAACAAGGAAAAATGACGAGAGAGAACTTGGCGTTTAGGATTTGTGATCCAAGAGCGCAGAACGCAGCTCAAACCTGGGACTGTGGACGATATACTGTTCCTGCACAGTATCCTAGGATAGATTTGTGAACCTATGCGATTTTATTTGGTTGTTATACTGGCATTTGTTCCCTCTCGTTTTGCAGTTGCTAATTTTAGATAGGAATAGCCATACTGTTCCTGCACAGCAACCTTTTATTTTATTTTGTGTTGTACTGACGTTTTTTCAGAGGCGCATTGAAAAATAAAGTGCTCTATAGGAATACTTTCGATTTGTGTGATTTTTCACGGGCACGGGTGGGTAACGGGTAGAATATTAACGGGTCCGGGCGGGTACGGATTTAACTTTGAAATAGCCACTCTGCGGATATGGGTGGGTACGGGTCTCAAAAATCGGACCCGTGCAGGACTCTAAACTACGTTAGCTGGCTGGCTAACTGGCATTTTCATTTTAGAGCATAAAGTTGACATAAACAATAAAATATGTTGGCTACACTATTTTATATTTTACTTTGCTAATGAACTTCATTTCCCTCTAAATGTGACGTGCAGATATTCTAATGGTTCACATGTTAAGTAACTTGTTATCTGACTTAAGAACAACCTGAAAGATCCCAGTGCAAGATTGACCACCAAACCAGTTACCAAACCAGTTACCTGACGGAGTTTAACAAAGGTTATACATGAAAGGTTATATTTGAAATCTTCATGGCTGAAAGTTAATTGTAGGGAGCTATCATAAAATGACAAAAACACTTATTTTTCAATATAGTATGAATATGAGATTTTCAAAAAAAAAAAAAAAAAAAGTTTTAGCATCACATTCGACCTGACGACACCTAAACGAACCTTGGGCCACTTCGTTACAACAGGCATGTCAAGCTGTTTGGATTAACAAGATAATTTTCTACTGTCCTTTACAGAAGGTATTGTATCTGAGGTCCACAAGAGGATCAGCAACGCATTTGATGTGTTTGATCATGAATTCAATCACACGGTTGATGTCAGGTAAGGTTTAATTCATGACAAACTCCACCTAAATGTACAAACTCCCCATTTACTGCACTGTACATACACAGTTCTCGTTCATTACATTTTATTGCTTTATTTCTCTAAATGTGTCCTTTTCTTGTTTTCCTAGAGAAATTGGTACCATTATTCGATCCCTTGGTTGTTTTCCAACTGAAGCTGAACTGCATGACATTATTGCAGAGGTCAGAGTGTTATTTTGTCTGTGTAGAATATTTCATTATAAGTTATAGGCCACCACAGTGTTTTATTGGCTGTGTAGTGAGATCTGGTGTATACTGAAGGTGATGTGTAGTTGCTTTAACAGGTTGAGGAGGAGGAGTCAACAGGATATATCCGCTTTGAGAAATTCCTTCCGACTATGACCAAGGTCTTGATGGAGCACAAGTAAGACAAGGCCTAATTCACTGTGATTTTATATGATCCCAGAGTGTACTGATGAAATGATATGTTCTTGGTATTGGATGAAACTTCACATTTGAACTCTTCCCAGTAGATGCTTGATTCTCGTTTTAGCACCATTAGCATTAAATCCATTATGTGAAGCTCATCACAGTAAATTAAAGTGGACCGATATTGCTGCATGCACTCTCAGTGACTACTGAGTTTCTCTTACTGGAGCATAATTTGTCCGAGATCTGTCTGAGCAAGACTTTACTTGTTTCAGTGATTCATTGACAATAAACAACAAAGTAGGTTTTAATTACCTGAACAAGTAAAGTAGGTTTTGCAAGAAAGGTTTGCTGATTTTTATCACCCAGCCATTTGAAAGCATAGGTGAATAATGTTTTAGTAGATCTGAATCTGATCATTTATTGATTATTGTTTATTGTAACATGTATAACTCCATTTAAGAGAATGGAGTGATATTCCTTATTACATAACTGTAATTAGTTGACTTGTTAGCTCCTGTTCATGTGAGCCTTACCTTTGTACACAAGGCATATTCATTATATCATTTAGTATCCACCCAGTGAGATGTGGTGAGTGTGTGTGTGTTGTGTGTGTCATGTTGTGTTGCAAATCTCTAAGAAAGATGATTTCAATTATCTTCACAGAAAATACTTAGATATGGTGTATTTTAAGTGTTAACTATATATATATATGGTGTTGTAATGTGGAATGAGGTGTTTTCTGGGGTGAGTTTCAGGAGAGTGTTTCAGTGCCAGCCCCAAACATGTTGCATGGTTATTAAAACTGCATACTTTAGCACCACTTTCATTTCAGAACCCACACTACATATATTTTAAAGCCAGGACAGTGCTTGATTGCTGCTGGTGAAAAAGTAATTCTTGACTAACATTCTGCTCAATCCTGACCTTTTTAATGAAGAAAAAATTTGTGGATTGGCTGAATCCCCTGAACCCCGAATTGAAAAAATCCTAGCAATGCCCTTGATGTGGGAGAATAGATTTGCATAACCGGTTCTGTTCTGTCTCCTCTGTTCAGGTTTCGCCCCATTCCTGATGATATGCTCCTGCAGGCCTTTGAGGTAATTCACATTCATGTACTAGATCTAGAAACTCTAGTTCTAGTGTTCATGCACTGCGAGTGCATTAATGTCTACGTTAATGGCAGCCTTCTTCACACTGGACCTCATCTACAGTCATTGCTATGAATACTTCAGCTTATATGTTTTCTGTGTAATTACTAATCTACCCTGAACACCCTCCTTAGGTTCTAGATCAGCAGAAAAAGGGATTTTTGGAACCAGAAGAACTATCCAAATATTTGATGCAAGAGGGTAAAATCATATTTCACTTATTCAAAAGCATAAGTTTACAATATAAAAACATACGTTCTTGCATGAATAGAATATAATGTACATGACTCAGGATCGCCAGTGTGTGTTCAGTTTCGTTTCATCCCTGTTCCCAACACGTTTATCATTCTACTGACCCTCATCACCTGCAACATGTGTGATGAGCCTCTCTGCCTCTGTGTCGCACTTCAAAATGGTTAACTGCACATTTTCTCAGTGTTTTAATGTGGTTTAGATATTTTGAATTTGCCTGTAAAACACTGGTAAGCACAGTTTTATTCACACTAATCAGGGGAGCCCTTTACCCAAGAGTAAACAGAGGAAATGTTCTCTGCAGCTCTTGATCCCGACAAAAATGTCATTTTCTACAAGGACTTTGTGAGCATGATGACCATCAATGACACACAGTGATGATGGAAAGATGCTCCTCACAGTTCTTCTGTACTGTTTCATATGCTGCACTTTCAACGCCTCATACACAATGTTAAAAATAAATATAATAAACCTCTATATACAATAACAAAGAACTTGTCATTTATTCCCTTTGAACTGTAAATAAATGCCTCATGGTACAAAACAGGAAGATTTCCTCGTTATTTGTTAGCATGAAAAATATGTTACATCAGTGTATAATTCCTCCTCCTTTAATCATCAGTATCCCATTGATATACTGGTATGTATATGGAGGGTGGTGTGACTTGGTAAAATGTAAATGTGCCATATTTGTCAATTGTGATTTTTCAATTGAAAATTGTTCTCTGCTTTTAACCCATCTGTGCAGTTAGAACACACACACACACACACACACACACACACACTAGTGATTACTAGGGGGCTGTGGTGCACACACACACACACTAGTGATTACTAGGGGGCTGTGGTGCACACATGGCCAGAGCGGTGGGCAGCCCTAGCCCGGCGCCCGGGGAGCAGTTGGGGTTAGGTGCCTTGCTCAAGGGCACCTTAGTCATGGCCTCAGGTCTGGAAATCAAACCCACGACCCTCCGGGCACAAAACCAGTTCTCTACCACCAGACCATGACTGCCTATGGTGTGTGTGTGTGTGTGTGTGTGTGTGTGTGCGCATGTGCGTGTGTGTGTGCGTGCCTCCGTGCATGAGTGCGTGTGTGTGCATGTGTATGTGTGCGTGTGTGTGTGTGTGTGTGTGTGTGTGTGTGTGTGTGTGTGTGTGCGTGCCTCCGTCCATGAGTGCGTGTGTGTGCATGTGTATGTGTGTGCATGTGTATGTGTATGTGTGCGTGTGTGTGTGTGTGTGTGTGTGTGTGTGTGTATGTGTGTGTGTGTGTGTGAGTTCAGCAGAAGGAGACACATGGCCTGTCCACTGTTAGGCCCTTCTTCACATTTGCCCTCCCCGTGCAGTGCCTCTGTTTAGTGTAGAGAGGAGGACTCCTCATAACTGGTGATTTTAATCTAATGAATTTGTCTCATGGGCTTTTTGTATAATTTGCTAACTGTGTTATGTGACTATTTTACACTCCTTGCACTGATGTGTTGAATATGAAATATTATCATCTATTTTCCAGCCTTTTCATTTTTTTTATTTACTACTAATAGGTCAAGGACATTATGATCAAAGATCAAATCTTACATAAAGTAAGATTAACGAGTATAGCTTTCTGACATTTCTAGTTGTATGTCAGTAGGTGGCGCTGACTACGCGTGCAAGAGAAATCAATTAAGACAAACTTCAAACTGCTGCTTTCTACTAACAAGCTACAGCTACGCATTTATACATGCCAATCTTTTCATTTGTTGATGAAAAGCTGCGATCAAGCATCGCCATCTATGTTATGCTCTGAGTTGTTTCAGGTTAGTACAATAGGTGATTATTTTACAAGCTGCCAGTTTGAATAATGTTTGGGGCTTCTGGCAATTTCTTATATATTTTATATCGTGCGGTTTATTCGTCGATTGCTGTTTTAACATATCTACTGATTACGTGTTTTGCTGGTATTTTCATAGCTTTTTAAATGTCGATTACTGCAATTATCTACATAAAACTCGTCGCTTTAAGGACACGCCCACGCGTCACTCACTGGGATATTGACACGCTATTGGCTGAGAACTCCGAGGGGCGGTCAGAACCGCCCAGAGACAGATGTGCGCATCTGGGTTTAATGACCAGCGACGTTTCACTGGAGTAACAGGAGACCAGACCGTGTTGGAGAGGCACTGGTCCAACTGGGTCCACAATACCGCACTGGAACTCCCACTGACACATCCTGAGACACCCCGAGACACCCTGTCTCTGTGTCTCCCGACATGAATGCGTATGGAGACGTGCTGTATCTGAGATGATGGTTCGGCGAACACTGGGAATGAAAGCGCAGTGATCGTCATTTCAGGAGTCCTAAACGCTCGGATCTATGAAACATTACATGTAATATTCCTGTTAGGTTGGACCCTAATGGATGATCCACTGCATGGACGTCGTTACTGAGTCTGGACTTGGAGAGAGACACAAGTTGTATGTGAACTGACTTCAGCTCTGTTCAGACTGGGTGTGATATACATTCACCCACTACGTTGGTCCAGTTCTTCACCATGACTTCTCTCACAGGGAATAAAGAGAGGTCTGGGACCAGGAGCCGAAAATACGGGGTAAGTTTGCCTTTCTGCCTTTATTTTGTGCAGTAGTGACCGTGTTTCTTCTGTTCTCCAGATCACTGGGGTTAGATGGCTTGAGATCATCACTAGGGTTAGATGGCTTGAGATCATCACTGGGGTTAGATGGTTTGAGATCATCACTAGGTGGTTAGATGGTTTGAAATCATCCTTAAATGTGTTTACCAAGCACTTTTATTCTTTTCATAGCAGATAGCGGATTCTTCTCCTACCAAGTCAGCCTCTTTCTCCCCTGAAACTTGGTACCGGAAAGCATACGAGGAGTCCCGGACCGGCAGCCGTCCGGCTCCCGAGGGTGCCGGTTCCGTGCCTGGGTCGTCTGGAACACCTTCACCTGTATCCGGAACCTCGTCTCCTGGCTCCTTCTCGGACTCGCCTGTCCCCATCTCACCGGGGATTGGCACGTGTTCGCCAGGGTCCTTAGGTGGATCCCCGGGATTCGGCACCGGTTCCCCAGCCTCGGGTAGTGGGAGCTCCCCCGGTTCTGACAGAGGGGTATGGTGCGAGAACTGCAGTGCCCGGCTGGTGGAGCTGAAGAGGCAAGCCCTGAAACTGCTGATCCCGGGACCCTGTCATTGTGTTTTTCTTGATGAGATGTGATGATGATAAATGAAGCGTGGACCGGTGCGAACAGGGTGTGGTGTTTCTGCGGCGTTTGCGTTGTGCCTCGGTACCACTGCGATGTCCAGAACCTGCCATGATCACAATAGCCAGTGGGCTCAAGTTATTGGGCAGAAACAACTGATTACCGATATTGTAAAGCAGACTGAAGAGAAGAGGCCGTGGGCTAGGACAGTGGTGGTGTGCAGTAAGTTATAAGAGTCCCGTATCCCTACATGTAATGCTGCTTATGCGCTTCTGCGCGCTCCGGTTCTGGGTGCGGGCGCGCTCCGGTTCTCTTCACGCTCACCCTGAACTTGTTAGATTTGCTCATATCGGTGCAGCTGGGGTGTTGTAACAACCAGTGAGTGCTTTCAAAGTATTCAGTATAAAATGCTCAGGAAAACATTAAGTTTGTATGCGATGCATTCCGCACTGCTTTAACCACTGCGCCGCCATGATTCTTGTGAATGTTTTTTTTCTTTGATTAAAGATAATGCACCAGGCACCGATGGACAGTGTGTGTGTGTGTGTGTGTGTGTGTGTGTGTGTGTGTGTGGGGGGGGGGGGGGGGGTGTCTATAGAGTTGTTTACTCTTCTCTCACTCTAATTTAGATAAATGAACATATATTAGTGCATATATTTTACAAAAACAATCTAAATCTAAATCTTTAGATCAGTGTGACAACACTGACTTAATGAGCTACTTTTCCATTGAAGAGCAGAGTTGTATAATCCAGGTTCAGAAAGTAAAAGTCCTCACCAGGATTTTGCTCAGGCTTCCTGGATTGTGTTGATTCTACTCATTTTACCTGGATTGCACTAATTAGAAATCTAGCAAGCTTGAGCAAAATCCTGGTGAGGACTTTTACTTTCTGAACCTGGATTATACAACTCTGTTGAAGAGAGAGGTCATATATGATTGACATGAACATTTGGCATCAATTAAGTCCCTAATTGCACCATTTTTACAAAAAAGCACACACACACATACACACGCACGCGCGCGCACACACACACACACACACACACCCAAACAACACACATTAACATTTATCACGTCTTGTAGTGTGATATGCATACAGTGTATCCATTACTACATAACCTGGGGGGTGTTCCAAGAAGCGGGTTAAGCAAGAAAACCCGGGTAAGTTAACTCAGAGTTCACGGAAACTCGAGGTTTTCCGTTCCAGAAACCGAGCTTAGAGAGAACCGGAGTCAGTTACTATAGCAACTTATGCTCTGAAGCTAACCTGCTCGCTGGCAGGTTAACTTGGACCTGACCCAGAGTTACAAACACGTCATCATGACGTGTCCTTTCCTCGAAGATCATGTGGATATTGAAACTCAGTTTATTCGCTGAGTTCTTCGTCGGGAACGCCTTATAAAACCCCGAATAGACATAGGCCTACTATCATTTTCGGATTATTTTTTAATGAACGTTATCGTTTTTCAGCACAATCCAATACTTACATCAATAAAATTATTAAGCGTCACATTTCAAATATTACACATCGCGGATCAGCCCTAAATTCTCTCCAGATTGTTATACATCGCTCTTCGTTTTTTGCTAGTGGAAGTTTTTTTTATAGTGTAGAAGATGCGGGATCTGTCAGCAAAGCTACTGTATGTCGGTCTGTCCGAAAACTATGTCTGGCATTAAAATGACTAGTGCCCAGTTTTGTGGTGTTTCCTGGGCATAAGCCAGTTATGGACATCAAAGAGGAATTCCACAGCATCGTTGGTTTGTCTTTAATTCACACGGACAATAAAGAAATTAAGCAAAGAAGAAGCAGTATATAACAAACTTAATTCCATTTACATTTTAAGGATTTCCTAAAGTGGTTGGCTGCATTGATGGAACCTACATATGCTACCTATTCCAGCACCATTAGAACATGAAGGCGATTACATAAACAGAAAATCCATCCATAGCATTAATGTACAGGTACTAACCTTTATAATATATAATGAATAATGTACTTATCTTTAATGGCAACAAAACTAACGTAGCTATTGCCACCAGCCACTTTCCCTCAAACTGGACATATATAGACTTACCTCCCCCTGACTATATCTCAGATTTGCCACCAGTCCAGAGACCAGTCCACCAGCCCTTTGGCACCATGCACCATGCACTTTATCCCTGTCCCATTTACCTACCTCACACACACTGTACATACTGTACTTATATTTTTACATTTTTTTACCTTGCTTATTTTAATGTCTATTGCCTGGCTTGCACCATGACCGTCTTGCACTATGTTGTCCTGCACTATGTTGTATGTAATTGCTGCTATGATATTTTGTAGTATGTAATTGCACTGAGGCCTAGCCTAAATGTGTTTCATTGTGCTGTACAACCCTGTTTCAGCATAATGATAATAAAGTTGAATTGAATTGAACTGACCGTTCTCCCCATCAAGATCATATGTGATGCTTCCCACCTCATCACAAATGTTGAAGCCAGATGGCCAGGATCCGTGTATGATTCCACACTGTACAACAAATCTGAATAGAGTAGGCCTGAGGTAGTGCAATGTAATAGTTAAATCAGTGTAATGCAGTGTAATAGTTAAATCATTGCAAACCCTAGTGTGATATAGGACACTATGACGGCCTCCTTCATGGAGACAGAGGGTATCCCTGCCTGTCCTATAGGCCTACCTTATGACTCCCTATTCAGATCCTGCACCTGGACCACAGTCCCGCTACAATCAGGCCCACAGCAAAACCAGGGCAAGAATTTAAATGACCCTAGGAATCCTCGAGGCCAGGTTCCAGTGCCTGAAGGGGCTCAGAGTAACCCCTGATAGGGTGTGCCACATAATAATGGCATATGTGGTATTACACAACATTGCAACCATCCAGGAAGAGCGACAGCCTACCATCTTTGACATGCCCACAGATGAGGAACCTTACATGCATGTGGGTGACAACAGAGATGGTGGAGTTGTCAGAGACTCCATCTGCAATCACTGCTTTCCACATTAAATCATGCACCACCACCCACCCCACCCCACCATCCACCCTGTAACCTTTTAATATACATTACAGTCAAATTCACTGTTATGTTTCATTATTTCATTTTTCTTGTAAATAAATATATTTTAGAATATATTTTAAGAATAAGATATAGTTATATACAGCCATACCACTTTGTACTATATTCTTATACTTCATTTTTATCTGATGCCATGTGTGTTTCACACCACTCAGATTAGACCTGGAATCAGTAAGTGTTCAATTAAAAAATATTTAAAAACTCAATACAGTATTATAAAGGTGGAGAAAATAATAATATAATCGCACCCTTCTGCTAAATATAAAAATATCATTTTCACTCACGCATTAACTCTGTTGGCAATTCTTTGACATGCTGACTGCCTTTCTCTAGCAGCTACCGCAGTATTACATTTACGTTTAATAATATCTAAATATTCTGCATACGCAGTCATTAATACTCCTAAGCTACAGTGGTGTGAAATACGATGCTCGGCTGATTTTCGCGTTTAAGTCCATGATAAATCCTATTTATCTGCGTTCCATTAAGAATGCCTTTTATATTTACGCGTGAACGCGCTTCTGTCTGGGTCAACCTACTCAGAGTTGAGCGACCCTGATTACTTTAACTCCGATCCGCCGTTTTGGAACCGAAAACTCTGAGTATGTCAGATCGGGGTAAGACAACTCAGAGTTCAGGGTTAAGTTTAAAGTTTGTTAACCCCGCTTTCTGGAATACCCCCCTGATGCCTATGAGGGAAGTTGAAGCATGAGGTGGCACGCGCAGCTTTCTTTCCTCAGAGTGAAGCAGCGCTTGGGCTTGAGTGAGCAGTTTATGCCCCTGGTCAGTGTTGAGTTGAGGGCTTTTTGTGTCAGTGGTTTGGCTTAGCTGAGGGCTTTTTCTGTCAGTGGTTGGGTTTGTTTGTGTTTTTGTGTCAGTGGTTGGGTTTGTGTTAGTGTGTCAGTGGTTGGGTTTGGCTGTGTTTAATGTCAGTGGTTGGGTTTGTCTTTTTGTGTCAGTGGTTGGGCTTGGCTAAGGTGTTTTTGTTCAGGCTAGCTGCATCTTGAGTTTTTCTTTAATGGAAGCTGGAGCATGAGGTTTATGGAGTTTACTGTTGCAATGTGGTTCATTATGGATGGAGTGTTGTGATGCCCAGTGAACCACCTCAAACTAGAAGTTCAAGATCAAGAACTAAGAACCCACCACAAAATTTAGAAGTCAGGATGCCAGGAGGTGTAGAAATGATAAAAAATAAGAAGAAATGTCAAAACAATGTCTCTGATTGATCAAGGAACAGTTCAGTATAATACAGAATTCATAACAAAAAGTCCTATGCAGTGCAGTGATGTGTAAGCATATATAATGTGTGAGTAATTTTGTTGGTCTGTGTGAAATGATCGGATTGTTGTTTTGCCATATAATACTGAGATGGTAATGTACAGAACAGTGAGTGTGTGAACATGTGAGGGTTCCAGTCTGAGTCCTGTTGGAGTTTGTAATCATAGAAAGACTCTGGGATTACTGAAAGACTAGGATTACTGGTTGTGTGTGTTCTACCTCATGTGATCGATCCATAAAGCTGGGTAATCTGCCTGTAAAGCAGTGAAAAGGAGCCATCAGGTCACCATACTACACAGGAAGCAGGCCTTCCCGGTTTATCAGACACCTGTCGCCCGTTAACTATTTCCTATATAAGACCTCCCTATACGACCCTTGTGAAATATTGCCAACATTCCTGAAAGCATACTAAGAGTTATTATTCTGATTCTCTGGTTTGACCTGGTTTAGCTATTCTCCGATTTGCCCGCTGGCACTTCTGTTCGGTTGGATTGTTTCTAGTGTACGGACCCGGACTGCCCTCGATCTCTTTGGTATTACTCCCCTGCCACTAAAGAGTTAACTTCTTTGAAATCTGCAAGTGTCTGTGTATGCCTCGTTTCCAGCGTCACTGTGTGTGTGTGAATATATATATACACACACACCAATGCTGAGGTGAAAGTTGACTGAAAACCTGGTATGGTATATGTTGTATGGGAAACATTAGCCATAATTAAAGACGACACCATTAAGTTGATTTTAATTGTGTACTTGGTGAATCTCAACTGAAGCCAAACGTTCTTATTGTGCCTTTTCGTTTTTCATTCAATGTTGCTTACTGTGTATTTACTAATCAGTGGCAAACAGATTAATTAACATACAGTGTGTGTGCTAATGCAAATATAGCTGATTATCTCGTGTTTCTTATGTTTTTATGAAGCTTATGTCTTCATAATTCATAGAGATAATCCTAATGTGATTGTACATTGTTTTCTTTGATATTGTCACGGTGAAGCAGGCCCCTACCGGCCGCCTCCGTCCACAGCGGCTGTTGTTGTTGTTGTCTGGTGACGTCATGTGCGTCCCTCAGGTGGGCGGAGCCCATGATCCGTCTCACCTGAGGGTCGTTTGTTTGCCTATATATGTCTTGTCTTTGTACCAGTTGACCGCTGGTCATTATATCCTTAATTTGGAGATATAGCACGGGTTTTAGGTTTGCACACTTTCTATTAAACCATCCTTTTTCCCTGAGACTTGGCGTGATCGCTTCCTTTTTGTTGCTCACCCCCGCCCGTCACAGATATACTGTGCATGTGTATATATATATATATATAAAATTATATAATGTATGTACACTGAAAAAAATGATACTTTGGACCAACTTAAATATTATTATATTTATGATTGAGTTGAAATCCTATATTTTAATTTAATATCAACTAAAATATTTATTTACTCAAACTCAAAAATACTTCCAGTCAAAGTAAAAGGATTACTTATTATAAAGACCACATACTCATTTATTAACTTTGTTTCAAGTTATTTTTTTAAATTTAGGAACAATTATATTTACTATTACATTCAAGTATAGTTTTTACTTTTAAGTAAACTAATTAAATTACTCTAATTTTGTTACATGCAATTTTATAAATTTTCTCAAGGTAATTTCCGGGGTCAGTACAAACTACAATTTCTTGCTTAATCAAGTTGCAGGGCAACATATTCATAAACAAAAGCTACATTTGATGTGGATAGATTTTTCATTTGGGATAAATCTAAAACAATGTTTGATTTGGTTTACTCACAACCAGGGGCGAGGCTAGGGTATTTTTTAGTGGTGCTAGAGCACCACCGTGAGGTTGCTCAGCACCCCCTGGCTCAACACATTTTTAAAATATTATATTATGCAAAAAACTTGCTCTGCACCTGCGCAATACTTTGTTATTGTGCCTGTTTGAGCACTGGGGGCTGGGCACCCCTAAAGACCAGGGGGGTATTCCAAGAAGCGGGGTTAACAAATTCTAAACTTAACCCTGAACTCGGAGTTGTCTTACCCCGATCTGACATACTCAGAGTTTTCGGTTCCAAAACGGCGGATCGGAGTTAAAGTAATCAGGGTCGCTCAACTCTGAGTAGCTTGACCCAGACATAAGCGCGTTCACGCGTAACTATGAAAGGCATTCTTAATGGAACGCAGATAAATAGGATTTATCATGGACTTAAACGCGAAAATCAGCCGAACATCGTATTTCACACCACTGTAGCTTAGGAGTATTAATGACTGCGTATGCAGAATATTTAGATATTATTAAACGTAAATGTAATACTGCGGTAGCTGCTAGAGAAAGGCAGTCAGCATGTCAAAAAAATTGCCAACAGAGTTAATGCGTGAGTGAAAATGATATTTTTATATTTAGCAGAAGGGTGCGATTATATTATTATTTTCTCCACCTTTATAATACTGTATTGAGTTTTTAAATATTTTTTTATTGAACACTTACTAATTCCAGGTCTAATCTGAGTGGTGTGAAACACACATGGCATCAGATAAAAATGAAGTATAAGAATATTGTACAAAGTGGTATGGCTGTACATAACTATATCTTATTCTTAAAATATATTATAAAATATATTTATTTACAGGAAAAATGAAATAATGAAACAACAGTGAATTTGACTGTAATGTATATTAAAAGGTTACAGGGTGGATGGTGGGGTGGGTGGTGGTGCATGATTTAATGTGGAAAGCAGTGATTGCAGATGGAGTCTCTGACAACTCCACCATCTCTGTTGTCACCCACATGCATGTAAGGTTCCTCGTCTGTGGGCATGTCAGAGATGGTAGGCTGTCGCTCTTCCTGGATGGTTGCAATGTTGTGTAATACCACATATGCCATTATTATGTGGCACGCCCTATCAGGGGTTACTCTGAGCCCCTTCAGGCACTGGAACCTGGCCTCGAGGATTCCTAGGGTCATTTAAATTCTTGCCCTGGTTTTGCTGTGGGCCTGATTGTAGCGGGACTGTGGTCCAGGTGCAGGATCTGAATAGGGAGTCATAAGGTAGGCCTATAGGATAGGCAGGGATACCCTCTGTCTCCATGAAGGAGGCAGTCATGTCCTATAATCACACTAGGGTTTGCAATGATTTAAGTATTACACTGCATGTGAACAACTAGCAAAACTACCGCAGGCCTACTCTGTTCAGATTTGTTGTACAGTGTGGAATCATACACGGATCCTGGCCATCTGGCTTCAACATTTGTGACGAGGTGGGAAGCATCACATATGATCTTGATGGGAAGAACGGTCAGTTACAATAGCTACGTTATTTTTGTTACCAATAAAGATAAGTAGCCTATTCATTAAGGATTATAAAGGTTAGTACCTGTACATTAATGCTATGGATGAATTTTCATGTTCTAATGGTGCTGGAATAGGTAGCATATGTAGGTTCCATCAATACAGCCAATCACTCTAGGAAATCATTAAAATGTAAATGGAATTAAGTTCGCTATATATTGCCTCTCCTTTGCTTAATTTCTTTATTGTCCGTGTGAATTAAAGACAAACCAATGATGCTGTGGAATTCCTCTTTGATGTCCATAACTGGCTTAAGCCCAGGAAACACCACAAAACCGGGCACTAGTCATTTTAATGCCGGACATAGTTTTCGGACAGACCGACATACAGTAGCTTTGCTGACAGATTCCGCATCTCCTACACTATAAATAAAACTTCCACTAGCAAAAAACGAAGACCGATATATAATAATCTGGAGAGAATTTAGGGCTGATCCGCGATGTGTAATATTTGAAATGTTATTATAATAATAAAGTTATTGATGTAAGTAATGGATTGTGCTGAAAACGATAACGTTCATTAAAAAAATAATCCGAAAACGATAGTAGGCCTGTCTATTCGGGGTTTTATAAGGCGTTCCCGACGAAGACCTCAGCGAATAAACTGAGTTTCAATATCCACATGATCTTCGAGGAAAGGACACGTCATGATGACGTTTTTGTAACTCTGGGTCAGGTCCAAGTTAACCTGCCAGCGAGCAGGGGTGGGTTTCCCGAAACGTTCGTAGCGCTAAGTACTTCTTAACCTCGTACGTTTCATACGAGGTTACGAAGTACTTGGCGCTACGAACGTTTCGGGAAATCCACCCCAGGTTAGCTTCAGAGCATAAGTTGCTGACTAACTAAGTTGCTAACTGTCTCCGGTCAGTTATTTTCAGGTCAGGGATTTTCTCGCTTAACCCGCTTCTTGGAACACCCCCCAGATCCTAAAATCGCCCCTGCTCACAACAAATAAAAGACAAGAATTTTTTCCTCAAAAGACCATAATATTTATTCAAATGTCTTCACGTTTACCAACTTTTCTGTACCAAAATATATAAAAACACAAAATAAATAATAATAAAATTATCAAAAGTAAAATATCATTGATTTAAAAATGAATTTTAAAGCTAGTAAAGCTCGCCACCAATACAATCTACTAAATATCAAACACAGAAACAAAATACATGAAATAAAATTAATTACGGCCTTTTCAATGTTTCTTCTTTTAAGCTTTTGCAATATTTCTTAAGCATACACACCGACCAGTGCAACATGTGAAACAGTTCTGTACATTTCTCCTTGCAAACTTGAGATTTATTCTAACAGCCATTAAGAAGTTCTAAAACAGTGAAGAGTTGTTAACTTGGCTATCCATTGGTGAACTGACCAGAACGTATGAATGTTACATTACAAAGTGAAAGCAAAAGATAAAACTGAACCAGAAGGAGTGCAATCTATTAACAAAGGTTAGCACTTTTGCTGATTGTGAATTTAGCATATTCACATTTTCAGTGCCACAATACTTCTCACTACAATGAATTATGTAAACAATGACCTGTTCCATTATCTTAAAATGTATCTAAATGCATGCAACAAACAAAACTATATCCAAATGTCTTTCTTTGATAAATCCAATATTTAAAGCTTGGCACTAAGACTGCACACTTTGCGTGTCATTTTCTTTGGTTCTATCTCCATGAAGATTTTCTGCAATGCATCAAAAGTGTATTTAAGCTCACCTGGATAGCTCAAGTTTACAGCATATGTGAGACCAAACAGCATGGCACATGCATGTGCAACTGACGGCAACTCATTAAGGACTGCAACACCTTCAATTGCAATCCCAATATCATGTGCTGGCTGGAGAGAATCCTCATCCTCCCTGATGACCAACACTGCCATTGCACACCTCTTTAGCTCTGTTACAGCTTCCTCCTTCTGAGCAACCTGATGAAAGAGAAAACATTTATTAGAAAGTTGGATTGGTCTCTCTCTCTGAAGCTGGGATGGGCCCCTCTCCCCTAATCATTGTTAGCCAGTGGATTGTGAAAATAATCTATGCTCATATACATGGCCTCAGGTCCTAAACATTTTGCATATTAGCGTATGCTTGCTGTTGCCTGTATGTACTGTGGAGTTCCGTGTCCCCCACTGGTTCTTAATCAGCACAGTTTAATATTTATGAAAACTAATGTATAGCTGTTTTTGTTCAGAGGTGTGGCACTGAAAACGCCTTACAATTGGACTTTTTTGGTTTGACTGGAAATAAATGACCTGCTGACAGTAAGCGATGGAAGCTTTTCTAAACCTTAAGTGATTCAAATAACACTACTTACCAGATACTCCACATCTTCCCCAAGGTACACAGTAAGGCACTTCAGCAGACACTCTCTCTTCAGACTCACCTCAAGGCTCTAGGTAAGAACCCAAAAACATGTAATGCTAAACATACCCTGTTATGAATGTTTGCCTATATTTCCTCAGTTACCATCATAGTTTCTCTAAATGACAACAAATCTAATCTAACTCTTAGTGGGTAGCATTAAATATATGAAATGTGTTACACTTAGAGTAATACATGAATGAAGTGATTTGACAGACTGAACTCAGCTTTCCCTTTAAATACCAGTCAAGTTCAGAGACCTGCAGCACAATGTATTTTTCTATTTGATTAATTAGTACTAATTCAATTTCAAACAAGCTTACTGGCTAAGATAATGTATATTAGATGTGCATAGAATAATGGAATTTATATAAATATAATGTTTTACCCATACTCGTACTAACCTTGGCTGACGTTTCCAAAAAACTTGCATTGACCATTTAAAAAAATAAATAAATAAATTGGTTGACCACTACTAGTTAGCTTTGAGCAAACCAGTTTCAAAACTTGTCACACAATAAATGAGCTCTACTGCTTCTATTTAAAATGTGTGATATAATTCAAGCTTTGTTGTACTAAACAAGCACCTACCTGATCAAGAACCTTCAGTATTTTCTGTGTCTTCTCTCTGACAACTCCTCCCTTGTTTCTGATTATCTCAATCAGCTTGCTGTGGTGCTTGTCCAAAGAAGCCAGGAACCGCGGTTGCAGTGGAACAGTTGTAATTCTCAGAAATTCATTATTTATCTTAAAAAATTAAAAACAAACATGCAAATCAACTACGTTACCTTATAACTATGGTATGAGAGCTTAGATGCAATCACATACATTTTGAATGTGGCTGGCTCACGCTCTTCCTTTTCATAGGGCACAATTGATTTATTCACATTGCTTAGAAAACTTACTTCATCCATGGTGAACAACGCAGGCCATCTCTCCTTTAACTCTTCTATTTTTGGTTCCTTTTCCACAATATCCTTTCTTTGCAGTGAGAAAGTCTTGGCCATTTTTTCCCTTATCACAGAGTGATTGTTTCGCTTCTTTACTTCACTTAAAAGTGACAGTCTCTCATTTTCCAACTTGTCTATGGTCTCTCCAGCTGGAATGTCAGGAATGTGGTTGGCCTCTCCTTTCCTAGGTCTCTACTTTTTTTGCTGGCAATGCATCCTCTGGAGCTTTTGACTTAAGTGAATTGGCACCCGATGCCTTTTAGCTGAGTTCGGTAGTTGCCCATTTTTGTCTTCAGCCGCTGCTTCCACCCATAGCAGCAGTTGTATGAACCTGGTTCAGAGAGGCATGGATGTTTCTTGATCAGTGCTTCAGCAACATCACTGAAGTCAGCATCTGTTGGGTAGGCTTTGTACTTGAATATTTCTTCAGCTAGCTTTTCCAGAATATTTGACTTGGTTTTTGAACTCAGTGTCAACCTGGTCATGTCTGACCTATATACCGCATTTCCCTTTTCTAACTGAAGTTCAGTGTCATAGGAAAACACTGGTATTTGAAACTCTCTTGGCCACATCCGAGTTCGTGTAGAAGCAGAGCTGGAGAGTGAGGACAGGATCTCTGTGTCATCTGATGATTGTGGCATTAAATCATCACAGACAGTGATATTAAATTCTTGGCTACAGTTATCAGTTATTGGGATGACCTTGATAGTTGCAAAATCCTCAAGTTCAGTGGTAGAAGTCAGGTTTACTAGTGCATCTCCAAAATCTCTGTCTTGGTACTGCAGTCTGAAATTCCCACTAAGCGCACACAGTTTGCTGACTTCATCCATAAGCTCCCCCATTGTATTTGGTATTCCATCAGGCAGAATTAGCTTCCTGGTGTCATTGGGATGTGAGAATAACTCACAACTTGGCTGGCCTTTTGACTGCCATGTCATTTGCTCCTAAATGACCTAGTAAAAAATTAAGAATACAATAAAAACACAATTAGGTGTACAAAATGGACAACAGCAAATTATATAGAAATAATCATAATTTATTCACAACCCTCTCCTTCTCAGGTAAAAAAAAACACTAAATAACTTTAGGAAATTCCCAACATTTGTGCAACTAAAACTGAAGCATTATATTATCATTACCCAAGTTTATAACACTTCCATTTTCATGACATATGTAACAGAGGCAGATTATATCTGCCCCATCTAATTTATTTAGGTCTAATTTTGGATACACCGAGTGCATTATTATCATACGATATTGACTAAATGCTTTCTGGTGAAAAGTCTTGTATTTTTTTTATATTGCAATAATTATCACTAGGGGTGACCTGCAATAGTCGCTGATTCGACTATAGTCGACTATACCCCCTAGTCGACTATGAACGTCATAGCCGAATGTACCATTCTAACTGCATGGGGGTGCCCAAGGATATGTTGGGGCTTTAACTTCTATCAACCACTTTAGCCCAGCGTGTTCGTTTGATGGGAAAGAGATAGTAGGAACAACACACCAAAATTATAGCAATAACAAAAAGGCCTTTATTAAAACAGAGATATCTCTGGAGATCTCACACACACCAAACATGTACACCAGAGAGATCTGAAAGTTACTAGTAACATGTAAGTTATATATGGTATGGCTCCACCCCCTCAGTGCTCTTGCATGGTCATAGTTAGAGTTCTCAACCTACATGCATGACTCTGCATTATTTCATGTCCACTGTGTCCCAACCTAATAGGGTGTCCTTACAGGCAGTTGGTGCAAGTCACCTTCTGTGGAGCTTATCAGTATAGAACATATTCTACAGACACTTCACTCCCTATAGACCAAACTGTTCTCTGATCCAACAATATGCTATATGGCCCCTTGTGAGGCCCTTCTTAAGATTACGTATAAACTAATAGTTTAAGGCAGCAATTATTTATCTAATTAATAGTTATATCTAATTTTAATATCCATTTCATTGATGAGCAAAATATACTTTTGCTAATGTTATTGCTAAGCAAGAACTTATTTTCTCAACAAACCCCCTTTTAATCTCTGATAAGAGATTACAATCATATTTTCCACTGTTATCCTCTCATCTGACTCCCCGTGATACAACAGTGACATCATACCTGCTTGTTCCCTGAGGATCCCTCTGTTCAATCATAGTGCTGATAAGGCGTTCTGCTAAACTTCTTATACATGGAATACAACAACGTCCACAAGTAATTCTTTTAGCCAAAAATACTGCAACTGAAGTGAGAGCCGACATGATCAGAGCTTTATACTTTCCAAAATGTTTGTCCAGCCATCCTGTAATTGGGTTTTCTGTTCCCAAGGCCTAAAGTTCCTTCCCTTAGATTGAAATGGTAAATGTAGTACAGTTACCCTTTGTATTCCCCTTAGTTAGACTAATCATACAACCATAGCCTATGAGATCTTCCTCTGGAAATATTGAAGCCGGTAATACCATCAGTTTCGGTCGGGCCATTGCACATGCTACGCAGTTCTCTATACCTGTCTCAACTGCCTGACCCTCGATCCACTTTATCCCACGTTATCGCCTGAAAAGCTTGTACTTAATTCTAAAATTTGCTAGGGAGACCATTTAGTATAATCCGATCCGCAGATGCCTTGTAAGTCAGGTTCTGTTATGTTTATTATAAGTGGTAATAAACAACTGCTTAATATTGTTGCCATGATGAACAACAAGGGATGGCAGCTGTCCCACCTTCAAAGCAGCGGTTATCATTAATAGGATCCCAACATAGATACACATCCGATCCCCTATACGTAGCGTCCTCCCCGACAGTTAATAACGCTGCAGACATCAAATGTCCACGCAGTGGTCTCTCCCAGAACATATTCTAATTCTATACCCCCATAGTCTTTAATACAACCATCTGTTACGCTTTTTTTTTTTACCCTCGTGCTGTTGTGGTTTTGTGGTCCATGTGTTAACAGCAGCAGTATTATCACACCTTCTACTGATACCACGGCCGCACAATATCTTAGCCATTTAGGTCTTCACCATACGTCGGTCCTAACCCCCGGCTGTCCGAACAGTCTCAGTGGACTCATTATCCTATTTCTAATTCGTGGGTGACCAATAGTTTTTCTTGACACCTTCGTGCTTGAAGGGCGGGTATACCCAATCAGCCCTTCGCCCAACCCAGTGAACTATTTTGGTCACCCCCTTTTTATTTACTATAATTTAAAGTCTAAAGTTCCCGGTGGGTATCGTCTATTGTTATCACAAGCGAATTTGATTCTAACCCCGAAACCCCTTAAACTTGGTTCTCCGTCCGGCGCTACGGCAAAACAAAAACCCAAGACCCAATCCAATCCAAATTACTGCTTTGTTACTACATTACTTTGATACTTAGTTTTAAATCTTTATTTGACTTCCTGCCTAATGTTGTACTGCGATTGCAACACTATAGGATGCTGGAACCTCTTATCTTTTAAGTGAAAAGAGAGGGTGTCTGGATCATGTATGCTCTCAACCTCACACTCCTACACTCCTTTTAACCTTACGACAAGCACAGTTTAATACAATAGAAAAAAAAAAAAATAGAAAAAATTTTTTTTTAACAATGCCAAAGGCCAAACAAAATATAAATGTTGGTCACACTCCACACAACACCTGTACCAGTATTAAGAAAAGAAGAGCACCCAACTCAAGACCTCTTTTATTAAAACGTAAGTGGCCCACAAAGTATGTTCTGTTTTTTTCTTCGCCGACCCCAACTTCCGTTCCTTTTCCCTCGTTGGGGGCAAGGTGGACTTTACCTTGAAGAGCCCCTGGTGCTTCACTTAAGGTGGTATTGTGACCCTATTGTGAGCTCCGTATCTCTGCGCGCTCCAGCGGTGGTTCTGACGCTCGGCACTGGCTGAGATGGTACCACGTCTCTCCTCTGCCTCTCAGTCGGACGGCGTGTGATGTCCTCTCAACGACTTTGAATGGACCAGTCCACCTGGGTTCCGACCACTTCCTTTTGATGATCTTCAGCAGGACCCACTTGGTGACGGGTAGATCTGCTCGTGGCTTCGGTTCTGACTCCTCGTGTGGGTCTGGTTGTGGGACTGGTGCTGGCTCCTCTCCTCGTACCTGAACAGAATAAGCTTCACAGATTGCGTATTAGTGCATTATACCGTTGTTGTACAACCTTGTAGTTTTCCTGTCGGACGTCGCAAGCGCATTGGGGCCCCCATAAAACTTCTTCCTGTCTTGAGCTCATACGGAGTGAATTCTGTAACAAAATTCACTGAAGATCTTCTGGCCAACAATACAAACACATACATTTGTGCACATACCTTTACCTTTATCCTTTGTTACCATTTATAATTCCAATTTAGCCTGAGATTGAGAATGATAAGCCAACCTGTATTTGCGTCTCAAACCCAAATTTTGTTTGAAACCCTTGCTAATGAAATGCTTCCCATAATCTAAGCGCCCTAATTTAGTAAAACTATGATGCAGTATCCAGTAATTTATCAACCTTTTGCAGACCAACTTGGAGTCCTCTGGCTTGGTGGGAAATGCTTCTACCCAACATAAGAACTTGACCACGACCACTAACAAATACCTTAGTCCCTGTATGGTATTAACATGTCAGTGTAGTCAGTCTGGATCTCCTGGCTCCTATTGCCCAGGAAACCTGCTTAGACCTGGTCTTAAAACACAAGTTATGTGCATTACAAATATTCACATTTTCAGTCCAGTCTGCTATTAAGTCAGTTAAGTATGGGTGCGACCAGTAACACATTTTCCTTCATTTTTGCTGTCCCGTGTGCTTCAGATAACACTGATTAAATCAATTGACTTGGTAAAAACGGTCTCCCATTAGGTCCTTTCCAAACCTCCTTACCTCATTTACCACCTTTGTTTAACCACAACATTTTTCCTGTAGTTTACGTAGCTCTGAATCCTATGGCAGATGAGACCACTGTCCTCTGCCCTGCAAACCATCTGATGGGCTCCTGTAACATATCCTGCCTCTTTTTAGCATCCACGTCCGCAGCTGCATTAACTCTGTATTAAACTGCCCCCTTTTGATAACTTGAACATTTAATGATAGCAACTCTTACCAATAGTGACACCTTTTACATCATAATATTTAATGAATTTACCTCCTGAAGTGGTATAACCTACTCTCTTCATACCGAGTTCTACATGAACCACTCCTACCACGTACGCAGAGTGTGTACAGATGTTAACTTTCTTGCCTTTCACCCACCTTAGTGCTGCAATAACAGCCAAAATCTCAGCCCTCTGTGCTGATTGTACTACCCAGTTTTACCTGAATGTGCTACCAAGAACTCGCCTGCGTCTCCCTGAGCTTCCATTACCACCACAAATCCTGATTCAACACCACCATCTCGACTCCTGAACCCGCACCTGTCTGTCTACATGTTCTCTACCCCAGGAATTGGTTCAATTTAGCTGCATATGCCACCTCAGTTACACACTCATGTGCCGGACCCTTCAACATACCATATTAATTCCTTCAAGTGAAAACATTAAGTTTGGGACCATCAAAACCTTCTGTATGTGTTAACATTTGTAAATTTACATGAGCCATAATGCTGTGACTTGTTAGAATATATAATGAATGTCTTGTGATTACGTGTGCCGTTTTATTTATCTATTTATTTAAACAAGTTTTGCTGTCTAACAGCCCACCCCCCCTTTTCTGAAACACAAAAGGGTGTTTCAGAAACATCTAAGGTAATCTGCCTGTGTCTCAAACGTAGCTGGTGGCTGTGAGATAAGGCCAACGTCATGAGGTCCCTCTGACCACAGAGAAGCTGGTATCTGATCTAAAATTAAGTTAGGGTCAAGACGATCACAGCAGTCTCTCCCATGGAATCTGCTCAACATATCACATTAGAGTAACTTTGACAAATGACATTGTTTTAATAAACCAAGTATTCCAAGACTTAGCATAGTTCACACATAGAATGTTAGTTATTACCTAATGCTTAACTATAGTGGCTCTCCTAATCATACTAGTGTCGCTAAGCAGGTGTCAGCCTCACAGGGACCACCACACCCTCAGGTGTCACCAATATGCTCCTGGTTGCAATCTCCCATAGCTGATACTGTAGCTACTCCTCAAATTCCTCCCCATAAACTAGATCCCGTATTGGGTCATAAAACAAAGGAACATGCAGTGGGTCGGGTGGCAGGACGCAGGGACCAATAAGAGTAACCCACAGCTTCCAGGCCATGAACACAGAGTGGACGCCCCTCGCAGTGCAGGAGTCTGGCTCCAGAAGATGTGAACTGTGGGAGACCATTCCGTGGAGATCACCAGTCCTAGAGGGCTACATAACACAGTAGCTCCTAGTTCAAAAAATGTCTCTTCCGCAGAGGTTATCAGGTGCAGTCTCTGATATGAGGAACTGGCGACATTGGGACAGTTTTATGCAGACTTTGATATTCTGTATAACAGTCACAGAATCAGCATCAGGTAAAACGCAGTTGATTGCTGAATGAGTTGCTCCTTAGTGTCAACCAGAAATGACAACCTTTGAGTACAGACAGTGAGGGACAGCATGGGGTCTGTCGCAGCTTTGCTGTCAGAGTTCTCATCTGGGCCCCATCATGCCCACTGGTTAACTCCACACTCTCCAAGGGGAACCACCCTGAGGCCACTGAAGGGTTTGGTGCTGGTACATACGGACTTCTGGACCTCCCTTGTCCAATGGCGTTCTGAGGACACTCCCTCGAACCAGTGACACTCCTGCCCACAAAGAAACATCCACCCAACATGCCACGACCATAGTTGCCAGGACAACCCTGACCACCCCTGCCCCTTGCCCGACCCCTCCCTCTTAAACTTGAGTTAAATCTCATTGGTGGGTAATCCCACCCCTGTTGCAGATAGGGAACATATTGAGGAGTCTGGGGCGGGCCCCTGTACACGTACACTGCCTGCGTACACCCTTTTCTAAACCAGTTAAGGTGTGAGCGTTAGGACCCTGGGTGTATACCAGTTTGGGACACCCAGATGTATGCTGCTTGGCTCAGATAACTTGTGGGAGTTGACTTATCCAACCATGTGACTAGAAATGACGGATGCTGCACGTATTGGCCATTTTACAGAGGGCATCACCTAATGCTCCATTATGTCTAGTGAGGGGTACTTCATGTAACAGGTGGGTTGTGCCTGCTGCATACTGAAAAACACTTAACTTAAACAGTAACTTCACTTTAACACTACGAATATAAAGGACCACTGTGACTATGCAAGGAAGAGAAATTTATGTAAGGGAATGTTCACATACACAAAGCATAGGGAAAACACCATAGGAACTAAGCAAACTAACAATACAGAAACAAAACATAACCTTAGTAACAAATCCAGACTGCTAAAAACGTATACGGAAGGGAACATATCAATAACCTAAACCAAAGACAAAACTTCTAGACAGGCGGATGCAAAACTAATAATGCATGAACATCTATCATACTTTCAGTATTAACCAGACATCAAAACAAACTAAGAACGGGGCTATTTAAACCAGTAAAAATCCAATACCGGCAAAGCTTCTAAACATTTACCTAAACAAACTTATGACCTAAATGACAAAAATAACTGGGGAAAATACTCAAGATCACAAGCACAATAACCCACGATCAGAACATAGAAAACCAAGAACTAAATTACTAAACCTAATGAGATATAACCTAGAAACAGCTGAGACTGCAAATGAAGGCAGGTGTGACAGACAGGAGGGTGCGGAGCCAAGCGTGACAGTGCAACAACGTACTACCAGACCTCTAAAGTCTCCCAAGGCCAAGATCTTTCCTCGGACACATCTACCTCACTTAGCTAGTGTGTGCACTATCTATAACTAACTCCACCCAAGTCCCTTCTAACATGCAGTTAACACTTTACCCCACAGCCTGAGCTCCCTTTTTCTAGCCTTAAATATTAATATCTACTATTAATAGGTATGATGACAAAATTTTCAAACAGCCCCAAGCTTTACAAGAATCACATATCTAGACAGAGCTGAAATATTCCTTTAAAATGATACCTGGATTTTGAAAATTGGTTGAGAATTGATAAAGTTATGATATTTATAATATCATGTATCACATTAAAATATAATACATTAATTACAATAGAAGTCGTGTGACTGAAATTCACATAATCTAATTCTAATTAATTATAATTAATAATTAATCATAATCATAATCTAATTCGAAGTGATGTTAACTATATTACCATTTAACAACAAGTTATATCAGAAAACAATGAGATTAAACTACACAACACTGGTATCAGTACCGATTTCAAGAAAACACTGTGGGAACGAGTTAAACCGAGACGCCGCTTTTAGCCTAAAGTTGCTAGCTACCGTGACGTTCGATACACCAATGTCAATCATGACTACTTATTTTCCGCGGTCTAGTAAAATACTTTCGCCTGCACGGATTTCGATTACATTTGGTCAGTATTGAGATAAAAGCTGTATTTTTAGGTCCACATATATTTCGATGGTGTCCGGAGCGTTGATGAAGAAAACAGACCGCTTGAAAACAACAAAGTATCTTATCGCTGGTCTCCCGACCTGAAATCGCCTCAGAGTTCACTATTAGCAGTGCCTGATGATTGGCTGGGTTGTGCTTAACGAAGTCACAGTAGTATTCAGGAAAAAACATACACCTGCTAGGCGGTGAGGAGTGATGTTATATGACACCTGTACAAAAGTACAACGTAGTTTGGAACACATTACTGAGCCAGAATTTTTCGCATCGAACGTTGGTTCGTCAGCATACCTACTATTAAGGGCGCGTCATCGGTTTTATTTATTTGTACGGTTCCTGCTTTTACATTAATTACTGGATAAATCCCTTTTTACCTCTTGCTGCACGTTAATGGGTGTTAACGAGTTTGGCTCATACAGTGGTGTATTTTCCTGACTATCTGCTGTGTGCACCCCTGGTTGTGGACAACCCCCAGGAAACAGTGTTTGCACATGTGTCACAGAGCTAAATCTTTTCAGCGTTTGATGATTTTGCGTGTTAAACGTGCACACTTTTAGCCAGTCCGTTCTATTTTGCAGCGATGTAACGATTCTCGGTTAGGGGCGGAGGCAAATACACTAGCGAATGAAATTTAACTTTTAGAGCGGCAGGAATGCTTGTCTAGGCACACAACAGGTGCACGCGCTACGAGGCATTTCTCATGAGTACCAACTAAAATTTACTAAACACAGAGGAAGGACAAAACCAAAGCATAACGTACACGAAAATCAAACTACAAAATACAATCAGTCCTAATTTCAAACAAATGACGTAACCTAGCATTAAGACATAAGAATGAAGACACATAGGGAAATTAGAAGTAAATACACCCCCTTCTAAACAAAACTACAACACCTCAGACAACGAACAGACTATGCTATTTGTTAAAGAACGAAGGAAGAAATCGAACAGATGACTCAGACAATATACCAATGGGATACAGAGAAACAACCAACAACATCAACAGGACAAACTTGACAATAAAATAAAAAATAAAAATGAACCAACAACCAAACATGAAAAAGAGCCTCGGCGTGGCGAACCCAACTAATCAACACAATAAACGATACACGAACTTATTAACAACTGAACTTGATTTATCATCCCTGTAGTCTGAGACCAAAACAAACTATAACGTAGACTAAAAGAACTCATACGAAAGCCAGACCAACGAATAAAAAGACTTAAGACTCGGTTAACCAAACACAATATATGAACCTCATAGGTATAGTCCAACACTAGGGGAGGGTGCAGAATTTAAGAACTTAACTCTGAACTTAAATACAAGAAATCACAGGACAAGAAAATGCCCACGAAAGATCACCAAGTTTACCGACCAGACAGAACTCACACACAATATACAATGTGTGGAACAGAAACGAATGTAACAGGCTCAATTATACAAAATGACCCAGACCGGGCCTTACTCAAAATGAAGAGAAATACCAAAGACACAATGAACAGCTAATTCTAAATATATGCGAGACCAAACCAAAGGGGAAATTAAATAAATTAAATACAAAGGAGGGAGGAGTCACCGGTGACAGACGAAATTCTAACATTTTGTAGTCAATTACATCAACTAAGGACACACGGTCCTGCTTTGGTCACTCATACTTTTAACGTCACATAACAGTAATTGTATGAATTACTTTACAAGTCCTAGTCATTTGTTCCTATAAAGTTTTCCACTCACATAAACCAACACCATAAACCAACCATTTTACATCAAACAATATGCATACATTTCATATTTCCTCACCAGCCAAGTTGATAAAAAACCGGTACTCACCAGAAGTAGCCTTCAACCATAGTTACCAGACTGAGACACCGTAAGGTTGCATCACCCTCAATCAATTCAGGATCCTGTCCCAATATTGGTGATTCGGGGCTACCCCAGGGCTCCGGGACACCAACGACCCAGCTACCACGGGACGCCACCCGCGGTTTACCGTCGCCTCGTCAGACAAACGGGGGGGTTTGCCACACCCGGGAAAACAAAAATCACTTGTCAGTACAAATATACTTTACGCGATTTACCTTATTTTATTCCTTATTCCTTTTTCCTTTTAAACCATAAATTTTTTACCTTTATTTCCTTGTTTACCTTTAAACCATATATTTTACCTTTATTTCCTTGTTTACCTTTAAACCAAACCAAAAAAAAGATAATAAAAAAAATTAAAAGTTGCCATTTAATTTAGCATCGACCAAACACCATTAGTTCATCACAATTTGGTATTATACAAATGTGCAGACATTTTGTTGTAACAGGTATTCTGCTTTACCTTTAATTGAGCCGGCTCGGATGAACTAACAGTATTTTAGAAGATGTGTTCCAAAAATCTCTCTTCCCATCACGTCGGGAGGTCACCAAATTGTTGGGGCTTTAACTTCTATCAACCACTTTAGCCCAGCGTGTTCGTTTGATGGGAAAGAGATAGTAGGAACAACACACCAAAATTATAGCAATAACAAAAAGGCCTTTATTAAAACAGAGATATCTCTGGAGATCTCACACACACCAAACATGTACACCAGAGAGATCTGAAAGTTACTAGTAACATGTAAGTTATATATGGTATGGCTCCACCCCCTCAGTGCTCTTGCATGGTCATAGTTAGAGTTCTCAACCTACATGCATGACTCTGCATTATTTCATGTCCACTGTGTCCCAACCTAATAGGATGTCCTTACAGGCAGTTGGTGCAAGTCACCTTCTGTGGAGCTTATCAGTATAGAACATATTCTACAGACACTTCACTCCCTATAGACCAAACTGTTCTCTGATCCAACAATATGCTATATGGCCCCTTGTGAGGCCCTTCTTAAGATTACGTATAAACTAATAGTTTAAGGCAGCAATTATTTATCTAATTAATAGTTATATCTAATTTTAATATCCATTTCATTGATGAGCAAAATATACTTTTGCTAATGTTATTGCTAAGCAAGAACTTATTTTCTCAACAGATACAACTAAGCATTAGTTGTTACATGAAATGTTTTTGTTTTCGTTATATATAGCCTTTTGTCAAATAAAATCATCCTAATTTCTGTTAGTAAATATTTAAAAATTATGTTTGCGCATTAACAATAGGCATCTTCCTTACTACACATTCATAAATCACACCCTGCTGTTGCACAATCCAAACGAGCGGAGCTGAACACGCTACAGAATACGCGCAGCATACGCGCAGCATCTGCCGAGATTATAATGGCTACTAAAAAACTTCAAAAGTATTTTGAAAAACATAAAGATGAATCAAACAAAGTAAAGTGCAAGTTATGTCATCAATGTCTTTCATTTCACACGACAACAACCAACATGGCATACAATTTAAAACGCGCAAGGCGAAAAAAAACGTTTGCCGTTTCAGTCGTGTCGTCTCGTCGCGTCTCGGCAAGTAGGCCTATACATTTTTTGTTGTTGTTTGCTTTTAAATGTAACGATTTCGACGGGCAGGCATGACGCAAACGCAGGAATTTAACTAATTTATTCAAAAGATGACCAAACTACCTACAATACACAGAGCCCAGGGAGAGAACCAGAAACGCAAAACAGAAGGAACCAAACCATAGCCAACCAGACAACACTCATACGGGGAATACTTAACAAGAACCAATACTACAATAGATAAACAATGGAAAACGAACCCAGTGCACACATACGTAACAAGGAGGGCTACAGAGCTAAGGACATGAGCAGGCTACAATGTAAAACACAAACCAAGACAGGAACTAGGGCATTAACTAGACAAGAAATAGCGGAACACAATGCTTGAACACAGAGAAACAAAGGAGCTAAAACACACAGAAAACATACCACCAAGGAACGAAACAACCGGGACTGCAAAACACACGAAACATAAAGTAGCAACAGGAGGGAGAGCAAGGCAAAGAAGCAAGGAGACCTGGAGAATATACAAACAATGACCGACCAGGAGGAATGGGGCAGGGGAACCTAAATACACAGAAAACAAGGAGGAGAAACGAGACACAGGTGGAAATACTAAAGACGTGGGTGTGACAGACAGAAAGGACTAAGGCAACAGGGAAACAAGGCGGGACAAGGGAGGAGGGCGGAGCTGGGCGTGACAGAGCCCCCCCTCAAGGCGTGCAACTCCGGAGCACGCCAAAACAGGGAGGGGAGAACAGACACCAGAGACACAATAAGCGGGCCGCCGAGGGGAACCAAGGGGCGAGGTAGGGGCAACAGGCACAGGGCAGGACAGGGGCAAGGAACTACGGGCCAAACCCAAGGGAGGACCAGGAATCGGCAGGGACACGGGAACAGAACAAGATGGGACAGGACCGGGGACAGGTACAGGAGGCGGAACCGAGGGGATCGGACAGGATGGGGCCGAGGGCACAGGACTGGACACTTGGGGAGACTGGGACACAGAGGCAAATAGGTGGAGGATGACGGAGACAGGGACGGGAACAAAGTGGGTGATGACCTGGGGGACAGATACAGGCACAGGGACCTGGAGAAAGCCTCCAAAGACAGACACAGGGACGGGCACGTGGACACGAACAAAAACGCACACAGGGACAGGCACCAACAGGAAACCAGGAACGGAACAGGGCAACAAAGGGAACATAGGTAAGCGCAGAACAGGACCAACACAGGGAGTAGCATTACACAAAACAGGCACCGAATCAGTCCCAGACCCACATGCGGGCAAGGCAGTCATTGTGGGGGCCTGTGCAGACCGAGGATTGTCCGTAAGAGCTGGCAGAGCCGGAGGAAGATCCACGGGGACAGGTAGGTCCGGCGGATGGGCCGTGGACAACCCCCTCGGGGTTGCAGGGCCAGGAGCTGTAGGTAACCCTCTCTGGGCATTGTCTAGGGAAAGCATTGGGGCCAGTGAGGAGGTGTTCAGGGGCATTGAGGCCGGCGAGGAGACGGCTGGAGGAGACTGGGTCCGTGAGATGGTCACAAGTGGCGTAGCCACAGGCAGGACCACCAGTGAGACGTTGTCAGAAGGTAGAGGAGCTGGGGAGGCCGGGACGGCGTCATCAGGAGCCGGGGATGCAGGGGACGCCGGGACGGCGTCGTCAGGGGCCGGGGATGCAGGGGACGCCGGGCAGGCGTCGTCTGGGGCCGGGGACGCCGGGTAGGCGTCGTCTGGGGCCGGGGACGCCGGGCAGGCGTCGTCTGGGGCCGGGGACGCCGGGCAGGCGTCGTCTGGGGCCGGGGACGCCGGGCAGGCGTCGTCTGGAGCGGTCGGGGACGCCGGGCAGGCGTCGTCTGGAGCGGTCGGGGACGCCGGGCAGGCGTCGTCTGGAGTAGGAGACACCGGGCAGGCGTCGTCTGGAGTAGGAGACACCGGGCAGGCGTCGTCTGGAGTAGGAGACACCGGGCAGGCGTCGTCTGGAGTAGGAGACACCGGGCAGGCGTCGTCTGGAGTAGGAGACACCGGGCAGGCGTCGTCTGGAGTAGGAGACACCGGGCAGGCGTCGTCTGGAGCAGGCAGGAACGCAGGGCCAGTGTTGTCTGCAGGAGCCGGAGACGCAGAGACGGCGTCGTCTGCAGGAGCCGGAGACGCAGAGACGGCGTCGTCTGCAGGAGCCGGAGACGCAGAGACGGCGTCGTCTGCAGGAGCCGGAGACGCAGAGACGGCGTCGTCTGCAGGAGCCGGAGACGCAGAGACGGCGTCGTCTGCAGGGGGCGGAGACGCAGAGACGGCGTCGTCTGCAGGGGGCGGAGACGCAGAGACGGCGTCGTCGCCAGGGGGCGGAGCAGCCGGGCAGGCGTCGTCGCCAGGGGGCGGAGCAGCCGGGCAGGCGTCGTCGCCAGGGGGCGGAGCAGCCGGGCAGGCGTCGTCGCCAGGGGGCGGAGCAGCCGGGCAGACGTCTTCGTCTGGGGGCGGAGCAGCCGGGCAGACGTCTTCGCCCGGGGGCGGAGCAGCCGGGCAGACGTCTTCGTCCGGGGGCGGAGCAGCCGGGCAGACGTCGTCGTCCGGGGGCGGAGCAGCCGGGCAGACATCATCAGGAGCCGCCAGACTGCTTGGCTGCGGTGTGGAGACCTGGGCCGGGCAGGCGGGCGTGGAGACCTGGGCCGGGCAGGCGGGCGTGGAGACCTGGGCCGGGCAGGCGGGCGTGGAGACCTGGGCCTGGTATGCGGGCGTGGAGACCTTCGAGGGTGTGAGCCTCAGGCCACTGATACCCCTCACATGGTGGATGGGATCAAATACCTTGGCCACGAGGGGGCAGTGCATCAGGGCACAGCCCACCCCAAAATTTTCCTTGGGGAGCACCGCTGCATTACAATTCGGTCCTTGGGGTGAGACGAACTGGAGTACACCCGATGCAAACCGAAGACGCATCAGGGTGCCAAACCCCTCTACAGACCAGGCTTCCTCTCCTCGAGTCGTTAAGATTATATCTGCCCACTCAAGTGCCTTGTCGGTTAGTAAGGATCTGATAAACAAAACCAAGACATACTCCGGTGGAGAGGGACAGGTGAGCAACCGAATGTACGTGTTACATTGGCGAATAAAATGGTCGGCGGATGAATATAAGCCACTGTACACGTCAGGGCAACGGGCAAGGGAAGGCAAGGAGATGGGGTTACCACGAGAATCTTTATCTAGGAATGACTGTAGGGTCTCTAACCTCCGTTGTAACTGGTTACCACTGCCGCGGTGTACACACAAATAGTCCCGGGAAAGATTCACCTGCTGCGTTGCATTACTAGGGTCGGTCATTCTGTAACGATTTCGACGGGCAGGCATGACGCAAACGCAGGAATTTAACTAATTTATTCAAAAGATGACCAAACTACCTACAATACACAGAGCCCAGGGAGAGAACCAGAAACGCAAAACAGAAGGAACCAAACCATAGCCAACCAGACAACACTCATACGGGGAATACTTAACAAGAACCAATACTACAATAGATAAACAATGGAAAACGAACCCAGTGCACACATACGTAACAAGGAGGGCTACAGAGCTAAGGACATGAGCAGGCTACAATGTAAAACACAAACCAAGACAGGAACTAGGGCATTAACTAGACAAGAAATAGCGGAACACAATGCTTGAACACAGAGAAACAAAGAACCTAAATACACAGAAAACAAGGAGGAGAAACGAGACACAGGTGGAAATACTAAAGACGTGGGTGTGACAGACAGAAAGGACTAAGGCAACAGGGAAACAAGGCGGGACAAGGGAGGAGGGCGGAGCTGGGCGTGACATTAAACCCCGTTACTTGAACCTTTCCTTATATTTTTTTGCTGTTGTGTGGCAATTTTTTTATATTTTCAGGCAGGCATATTTTATTTAAAATATTTTTGACATTTTGCACAGTGCCTGTCTGACACTTCGATATGCGCAATGCGCACTGACGGTTAATGTTCTCTAATGTTTGTGATGCTCGGGCAGGGCGAAGGATGAGAATCCTCGCTTTCTGTTGGTCACTTAAATTTTTAACAGAGATTGCGCAATAGCGCACGAGTAACACTGAAACATTCACACAGAAACCTGTAGACTCTAGACAACGATGAGCACAGGACACTGCGCGAACGCACATTAAATAGACAAACCACATTAGTCCCACGTGATTACGAGACGATTCACAGGTGAGACAGATTATCACACGACATAACCATAACCACGGAGATTCACTGACACAGACAAAGCACGTGGACAACGTTAACACACGCCCAAAAGGGAGGCGCCGGGGTCCTCAACGTGACAACGTTTCATTAAAAAATAAATAAGTAAATAAATAAAAACTGAATAAAGCCAACCTACCATGTTTATTCATTTATCTGAGTGTTTTAGGTTTTTACTTTTAAGAGGAAAAAAGTCCTGAACGAGAACGGGATCCCGTTTAAGGTGCTCTAAATAAAAAATAAATAAAAATAAACCCGATTCGACTATTAGTCGACTAAAGGGAAAAGCTGACGAATCAGATTCGACTATGAAAATCCTTAGTTGAATACACCCCTAATTATCACTGAAAAAATACATTGCAATGAAAGGTTTTTTCCCCTAATATCATAACGCAAGACCTGCAATAAAGGGCAAAACCTGTTTCAGAAGGTTAAATTAACCTTTTTTCACATTTGAGCAAACTGTACCTGTCTAAAAGACTTTATCAAAACAAGAATTGTAACGTATTGAACAGGCAGAGAGGGATCCAAATGCGGAAGAACACCGCTTTTATTGAAATGAGACACTGGTACAAACACAGGCAGGTGAATCACGAGTACTAGGATCAGTAGTAACAGCGTTTTCTTGGTGTGGTCAGGACGGTCCAGGGTCATACCGGGGGAGCAGAAGTCAGGAGGTACAGAGGGATTAGGCAGGAGACAAGGTCGGGGACGTAAGCGAGGGTCAGGACACAGGAGAGCAGACAGGATATAGAAAGGCTTGGTACGCGGCATGAGTCGGCAATACTTCGCAACTGAGATGTGCTGGTGAAGTGCTTAAGTAAGGCTGAAGGGGGCGTGGTAATGAGGGGCAGGTGAGGTTGATTAAGGAAGATCAGGTGGCATTCCTGACAAGAATTAAGTAGTTCATTTATAAAGTTAGAGTAAAAAGCACACTTTTTCTAGACAATATTGTGCATCCAGACCTAAAACAAATCCTAAAGGTGTTCTTAATATAGCAAATCCAGTAGTCACAACAAATGCTTTTTGTTTTACTGCCTTTAAAAAAAATTTAAATCAGGTAATTGAGGTTGAAAAATCAGTTAGTGTTCAAACATCAATACATTTCACTCAAATGTGAAATATGAAACTTCCCATTTAATTTTACAACTTATAGCAAGGTTGCTCAAACCTGGCCCTGGGTATCTACCACCTTGAAGAGATCGGATCCAACACACCTGATATTCAGTTGCCTCTGAAGCCCCTCATTACCTGGATCAAATGTGTTAGATCAAGGTTAGAGCTAAACTCTGTAGGGGGTAGATCTGCAGAACCAGGAATGGGTGTACAAAATGTACAATGAACCATTTAAAGAAATCTGTTTTAAATGCAACGTAATTCAAATCTGAAATCTAAGTTGATAGTCTGTTGCAAAGTTATATCACATACTATAAAATATCTGCCCGTTTTATAAGAATTGAAATAGTTTAGAAGCAATTAAAACGTTAATTGTTGAGCGGGGGCGGGGGGGTATGTGGCGAACGTCAGCTGTTGAGCGGGGGGGGGGGGGGGGTGGTTGTATACGTTGCATATCGCGATCGATCGCCAGTGGAGGGCGACATAGATATGGATCGGAGGTAAATAAACTAGATTTTTTTTCTCGCCGTGTGAAATCGGAGGTGTGGCATGTGAGCGTGTGAAGACGGTCAAATGCGTGTGTTACACGCTCAATGCGTGAGACTTGAGAACCCTGGATACAGATAATGGGCAGCCTGAAATTGATGCCTCTGAGCTAACGAATACAGTACATTTTTATAACAGTTTGTATGACGGATTACTCTTTTGAAGAAACTTGCTTCAAATCTCATAGTCCATAGTGCAACAAGGGGGCCACACTAGCGTATCAACTGTGGATAATGCTCCAGGTAATGATGTTTAGGCAGTATTTTTCCAACAGGAAAAACTTCTTGAAGTACTGTCCTGTGTTCCGATCTTGAAGTCAAGATAGGAAATAGACTCCTCAGTGTGAAAAGGTGCAACAACAAGTCCTTTAATTCACAGAGGACCTCCCATGCTGGTTCATTTAAAGGAACTCTGGTTCCGATCAAGAAAGGAAGAAATCTCAAGAGGCTCCAATTTTCATGTGCATTTCCTCCGATTGTTTTCTTTGTTGTGAAGGTGAGGGGCACAGAATGGGGACGGTTTGTCTTATCAGTCCACTTGGAAATGTGGCTATTGCTTCATTCAGTTCAGATAATGTAAAATATTTTTTAGAAATTAGCTTTGTAAGACACAGAGCAATTTCAACAGAGATAATTCCTTCAAAGAGATCATGAACTATATCTGGGGGGAAACTCTGTGTCACACTAAAATAGGACAGATTTTCTGACAGCACACATTTCCTTTTTACACCAAAATGAGTAGGAAATGAATTTTCTTCAATAGCTTTGAGATGAGAAGTATGAAGAACACTGCTTCTTAGGCAAAACACTCCTGACCTGACTTCTTTGGTTTGTATATCTGCATTTTCTGCTGTACAAAATCTGCAAACATATTTACCTGAAAAATTTTCCACAAAACCTGCAATACTGTGGGCCCCAAGATTGTCTGCTACTATACAATGAACAAATCCTTTCACAGTTTTCCCCAACTTGGCAAAAAACAGTCATTGTTGTTCTACGTCTCCTAGTCTGCGTCTGTGGTTCTCTGTGGGTGCGGTTGTGTCTTGTGCTGATTCATCTCACCTGTGGCTCGTCTCATAATCACATGGGGCTTATGTGGTTTCGCGCAGTGTCCTTTGCTCGTCGTTGTCTGAGTCTACACATTCTCCGTGTGATCATGTGTATGTTATATGTGCGCTAACAGCACTTATTCGTGTCTGAGATCTGGATTCCTGTCTCGTCCTTTGCCTCGCACCCAGCGTCACAGAACAACGAGCCGCAAGAGACAGCATGCCAGGCTATGCCACCCGGCCAAAGAAGGGCAAGCGCCCCAGCAAGCAGCACCACCGTGCCTCTACCTCCCCCCCGCACCGCGAAGCCGCAGTATCGCTCGAGGAGATGGAGAGAGACCCGGTGTGTGCTTTCCAGCTGGCTTCAGCGCGGGAGTGCAATGTCCCAGAGGTGGCGAAGATACTCCGCAAGGGGGTGGTGAGGATGTGGAGAGAGTAACACCCCTCTCCTTCCCGCGAGCTCTCACCTCTGAGAGTGGGTGCTTGCGTGATCTCCGCCACGGACACAACCCCAGAGAGCGAATTCAGGGAGGAGGCAGGGTACCCGCGGGTCCTTAAAAAGTCTTTAAATGTCTTAAATTTAGTTTTACATATTCAAGGTCCTAAAATGTCTTAAAATATCTGGAATTTTAGGAGGCGAGGCATTAAATAAGTGTGTTGCTCAGTTTTTCTGTTTTATTTTACCGATGTATATCCCACAATAATTATCGTTTCCGCAACGGCCGTATACTCCGCATGGTAGATGGCAGTAGTACGACACCTAACAGGTGGAAATAGCAGACGATGCTTTAGCTGCCTAACACGCTGCTTTTCTTATTTGAGGGCTGCGGCGGGAACAACAATGCAAGGCTCTGATGCAGACATGGGTAAATGTCGATTCAATGAAGTGGCTGGAGGATGAAAAATATTGTGGCTAGCTGAAACCTTCCAGTGATTCGTATGAGGCGCAATGTGAACTTGCCGAAAAACATTCAAACTTGGTACAATGAGCTGTAAAGTGTTGGATTCTCATATGAAATCTGAAAAACACAAGCGATATGTTAGCACTCGTAATAGTAATATGCAGTGATGCCGGTAACGCGTTACTGTAGTCGGACTACTTTTTTCAGTAACGAGTAGTCTAACGCAACTACTATTTAAAAACTAGTAGTCAGATTAAAGTTACTTATCTAAAACATCGTGCGTTACTATTTCTGCATTTCGGGGGAACGTAGGTTATATTTATTCATTCTTATTTTTTGGCTACACGTTTCTTACGCGGTTACGTCATCTCTGCTCTGCGGCGCCAAAGTCAGATGGAAGGAGAGGTTCGCCTTTAGCAGCTGGAAATACAGGCATTATTTTGATTTTATTTCGGCTAAGGAAGACAACATTAAGGTCCGTTGTACACTCTGTCCTGGCGACAGAGTGCTGTCTACTTTCAAAAACACAACGTCAAACCTGAAAAAAAAAAAAAAAAACCGGGGCTTGGCGGCGAACGTAAATTGTTACCGGTCGGGGTGTAAAATTGACTAAATTCAGTATTATATCGCGATCGATCGATCGCCGGTGGTTGGCGCCAGATCGAACTAGTAACTCATTGAATCATAGATGTGGATCAGAGGTAAATAAACTGGATTTTTTTTTCGGCGTGAGATATCGGAAGTGTGGCGTAAGCGTGTGAAGACAGTCAAATGCGTGTGTCTCAATGCGTGACAGTTGGCAACCCTGTAAGTGGGCGGAGTTGAACAGAAAGACTGTCTTATTTATTTAAAAAACATGTAAGCCTATTTCAAGAAAAAGTTTACAAATGCCAGTGTCATTTTTGATGTTCCGGTTAAAATACATGTCAATAAAGTGAGTATTGGCAGAACTGGTAGTCATTTTCATGTTATAGGGGCGGGGGATCAGCCTCTGCTGAAAGTAACTAAAAGTAATCTAACTTAGTTACTTTTAAAAGCAAGTAGTCAGTAACTTAACTGAGTTACTTTTTAAAGAAGTAGTCAGTAGTCAGTAGTCGGATTACTGTTTCAAAGTAACTATGGCAACACTGGTAATATGTATATCGAGTCATTCGCTGCTAACTGCAGTTTAACTGTAAGTGCCAAAAATGATTTGTCTACTGTGTAGTGTGACCAAACGTCTGTATTTCCCGGGACGTATTTCACGTCCTGTCCCGGGTTTTTTTTTAAGTGAGGAAATGTCCTGGTTTTTAAATTACCTTCATTGGACCATTACAATTTAAATGTACAGGCACTAGGGCACTGCGCACGGCGCTGTATGTGCCGTAATCCCTGAGCTGCGTCAAGCTTGGTTTATACATGACGCAACGCGACCGGCGCGAGGTTCCGCGTGCCGACAATTACGTAATCGTGGTGGCTCTGCCCCTGCGCGAGGTCCCCGAGTGCTGTCGCTTTGCGAGGTCGTCCACATCCCCTCCCCCCCTCAACAACTTACGGTCGCCACCCCCCCCCCCAAACAATTTACACTCGCCACCACCTCCTGGTTCAAATTTCACTCCAAGCGATCTTGAAATGTTGGCAAGTCTGGTATTATTTTTCCTTGTGAGAGGTATTAAAAAGGTCTTAAAAGTCATTGAATTTGAGATTTTAAAATGTGCAGGTACCATGGAGGAGGGTCTCCGTGGATTCAAAGGAAGAGGACTACCCTCCGTCCGTGGGCTCCGCTCCCACCGTGGACTACGGTGGGAAAGAGGAGGAAGATGAGGAGTCCTACATGGAGGAGGAAGAGGTGTCCTACACGGAGGAGGAAGAGGAGAGTCCTCCCCTCTCGGAGCTCTCCTCGGGGACCGTGAAGGGAAGGAGGACTCCTGAGAAGGGCGTGTCCTCCAGACCATCTGAGGCCAGTACCATGGACTACTCCCAGGGTGAGAGCCCGGCAGAGTCTATGAAATGGAGCCTGGGAGAGGAGGAGGAGCAGAGGGAGACCGCAGGGGACTCCCATGCGGGCTGCCTGAAGTGTCCTTCAGCTACGCTGCACCCGACGCATCCGCCAGCCGCGCTGCACCCGGCGCCTCCGCCAGCCGCACCGCACCCGGTGGAGGGTTTGCAGCGAGGGCAGGAGGAGGACCGCCCACCGCAGCACCAGCAGCTCCCGGTCTCTCTCCCTTTGCCCTTCTCCTGGCGCGTAGCTTGGCGCCGGTGTTGTGTGTGTCTGTTCCTGTGTTCGTATGTCTTCCCGTGTGTCTCCCAAACCCCCTTTTCCCGTTTATGCCTCTGTGTGTTAATGTACCTGTGTGTGTATTCGTGACCGTCCCTTTATGTTTGTCTAATGCAGTGGTTCCCAAAGTGGGGGGCGCGCCCCCTAGGTGGGGTGCGGAGCTATTGCAGGGGGGGCGCGGAGCTTGGAAGTAAAACATGTGCACATGTGTCAATATGGGGGATGCACCGATTCCGATATTAATATCTGAAAAAATTCTAGATTGAGTATCGGTGACAATGTGACCGATACATAAAAACAGATCTATTCAGTCTAATTCTATGCTTGTAACGATTTTCGGAGTTAGTTCAACCTTAAATATCCACTCTGTCCCGAATAGAAGTGAACTTGGACAGTTAACAGGCGAGTGAAACACGAAGTACACAGAGGAGAGATGAATCACTGACTCGTACTCGCGCTGGTGGTATTCCACTTAGTCCGTTTATTTGCTGGTTGACCAAAATAAACCTAGGCTCCAGCACTACTTGACTGTTCATACATGAACTGATGAGTTGTCCAAAGCTCATTGAATGCGTTACTTACAGAAATAAAATAAGATAAAATAAAGAGCAGTGATCTCAGTCGGTCTACGGCAGAAAGCTAAAAAACAACAATATTCCATACACTCGCTCAACTTGCTCCCTTAAAGAGACAGTACACATATTTCTGGCCGTTACATGCTTTGTGCTCTGCGTGATGTCTGCGCCAGAGCCGTATAGAGAGAGAGTCGCGACAACGGAAGTTCAAAACGCTTGATGGTCACGTGATTCACGGAGGCTTCAGATAGTTCCAGGAAGTTCAATTTGAGCGCATAAACACAGAGACAGAACTGCGATTTGAGGATTATTGTGAACATATAACGACCAACTTTAGGCTAATTTTAGAGCACATTGCTGTTTAATGCTTTGATTGTTTTATAATTGTTATATATTACGTTCATTTATATATTTAGAGGGACAGGAAGGGGTGAGAAATTCAGATGAGATTAATCTTCTAACATTCATGGTAATTTCTGTAATCCCATGGTATTGGTGACCTAAGTAATCTAAATGACTGATGTACATTTTCTGACAGAAGGAAAATTTTCTTTGACTTCATTGTGCAGAAATATGCTTTAAAAGGGTACATTAAAACACATTACATTTACATCCAGACAGTATATGACATATTAAAATACATAGATAAATTATATATATATATATCTTGTCTTTTTAATACACACTTATTTACAGCAATTAATTCATTAAATAAATCTCTAATAATCTCAAATATGAATATCATGTCAAGCAGTTTTTCTGGGTCCTTTCCTCCATGTTGTTTGTGTAGTGTCCACCATGGTTTGCTGTGTTGCATGGGGATGCTCCAATCGAGCAAAAATGTATGGTTTCCCCACTGATACTGAGAGGAGAAAAAAATGGTTGTCTCAACTAAGCAGGAGCAATCTTACCCTCACTAAAGATTACAACAGCAAATATATATGTGAGGTAATCATCAAACACTGCATTTGCACTTTTCACAATAAACACACTATTGGAAAGCTTAATGCCTGATTTATTAAAATACAGAATAGTGAACAAAAAAAATCTAAGACTCCAGACAGACTCGGGTGCAGGGTGAGGGTGCTATCTAGTTGCAGGCTCCATTGAATCCCCTATGGTTCTTTGACTTAAAGAGAGAGAGGAGAAAAAGACAGGAGAAAATGATTATTATGAGTATTGATGTGATATGAATTTGAACTTGTTGCACATCCTTGGTTGTTTTTTATATGTGTAATGAGTGTATACGTATCCAGTAAGTGTTCTCTAATACTGTGTATTCACCCACTATGGAATATGTATATGGGTAGACAAAACTGAGTTGTCATGTGTGAGGAGTAAACTCACATCACTCTGCAGGCACATTTTGAGGCAGACCAGTTCATCAAAACCAAACAGGGCAAGACTAGGCTGAGAGCAGATGCTGTTCCCACCATTTTTGTGCATCGCCCCGCACTCAGAAAGAGGAACCCCCCTGCACTACGATGCACCACTGGACCTGTAAAGACAGGGCCCATAGCTGCTGATCACAGCTATAGTGTTGACACAGGTATAATAAGTATGAACTCCTAATAATTATATTATTTCTTTAAGTGATAGAATATTTAAAACTTAATCACACTAAATAGTATACGTCTTTTATATCCAGCAGTTTCAAAAACTGAGGAAATACGTTAATAAAATAAAAAATAAATAAATAAAACGAAATAAAAAGGAAAATAAAATAAATAAAGGGATAAATAAATAAAATAAAAGGAAATAAAACGTTAGTTGGTACTCCAAAATGGATATCCTAATTTCACCTCCTCGACCCAACACACTCTACAATCACACTCAAATGTTATATTTAACCAATACTTATAGCTACCCCGCAAAAACATCGCGTTTAGGTGAAATGGCATTAAGAGAGGAATTTACAATTAATAGGCTGTCGGTCGTTAATGTGAAATCTCGCTAACCGTATTCGCGTTGTCTTAGCATAGATTTAGTTCCCTAAATCTTCTTATTAAGAGGTGGATAATTCACTAAAATGCTTTAATTCACATTTTAATGCACATGCTAATTTGATTCTGATGTCCTTATAATACACAATCTGATTTTTTAAGCGTACTAACCTGTAAAAGTGTATCACAGATGGTCCACTGCTCCAGGTTTGACTGCGCTGCTCGTATTTGCTGCTAACTTCCGGGAACTATTGACAGGCTCCACGATCCGCCATTGCTGTAAAAAACTGGTCCATTGGAGTGAACGGAGTTGACGCGACTCTCTCTCTATAGGGCTCTGGTCTGCGCTAGCAAACTAGCCGCATATGTATTGCTGTTTCTCTTATTTCATCTCCTTATTTATTTTAAAATATATTTAAAATTCTTGAACCATTTCAAAAGTTTCTTGCAGTTTATTTTTTTCATGTTTGACCAAAGTTGTGAACCTATTGTTTTTGTAAGTTTCAGGTTCTTTGGTATTATTAATTTTACATTCAATGTTATATTCATAATTGCACTGACTGAACAAATGCAAGTTGTGTTGTTTTTACATATTTATATGTGTGTTTAAGTGTGCTATACTGGTGCAGAGTTTTCAATAAACTTGTAATTCAGTATGTCTGTGTTTTAAAAAAAATGTTTTAAGTCAATTCAGCACTGTTTTGCTCTTATCACATCGGTATCGGATCAGTATCGGCCGATACTAAGCCTCAGATATCTGAATCGGTATCGGAAGTGAAAAACGTGAATCGATGAATCCCTAGTCAATGTGGGGGGGCGCAAAAATATTCTCATCTACTAAAGGGGGGCACGGCAGAAAAAGTTTGGGAACCACTGGTCTAATGTGTTTTCCACGGTCTTCCCAGGGAGGATGTTCTAGGCGGTTCGTGGCGGACTCTCCACCGAGGGCGGTCATCTCCCAGGCGCAGGACTGAACGCATCGGATCCGCCCATCGATGTGGGTTCAGGGCACTCAGTCCTGTTGGCACCCTGGGACGGGTAGTGCCCTTGGTCACATTGAGGACCCCAGCCCCTCCCTTTTGGGTGTGTGTTTACGTCATCTACGTCTCCTAGTCTGCGTCAGTGATTCTCCGTGGGTGCAGTTGTGTCTTGTGCTGATTCGTCTCACCTGTGGCTCGTCTCGTAATCACGTGGGTCTTATGTGGTTTGTCTACCTAATGTGCGTTCGCGCAGTGTCCTGTGCTCGTCGTTCTCCGTGTGATCGTGTGTATGTTATACGTGCGCTAACGGCGCTTATTCGTATTATTAAACGTGTCGTTGTGTCTGAGACCTGGATTCCTGTCTCATCCTTTGCCTCCCACCCAGCGTCACAGATAGTTTAGATTAGATTGAACTTTATTAATCCCAGAGGGAAAGTCAGTTATTACAGCAGCACAGATACAAAGAATATAATAAAATAATACAAGAATAATATAAAAGTATCAGTAGGAATGAATATATGATATAGCTAGGATTAAGTAGAATAAAAAATATTAAATATAACAGTATGAAAGTAATAGATTACATGAGATCTACATCTAATGACATGAGATTGATGTGCAAGGTAGTGGCATGAGTATTATGCCGTAATAGTGCAGTAAGTACTAGTGTTTTAACTAAGCGCAGTGACTAAGCTCAGTAACAGCAGTAATATTAACAGTTAAAATTGATGAAGGACAAAGTGCATGGAGAATGTTATAAAGACCAGCTGGTGTAGACTGAGTGCAATTGAGCAGGACTGTCAGGAATAGCACATAATCTCCATGCAGATGCAGTTCACCTGCTACGCATTGCCCCTCCCCCTTCACAACTAATTAAGTTTCCTCCGCTCTCTTCCGGGTTGCGAAGTATTGTTGCCATGCCACATACCAAGCGTTCTTTCTGTGTTACTGCCTTTCTGTGTACCGACCTCTGCTCTCCTCCTAGACGTTGTTCCCTGCCTAGTCCCTCTATACCTCCTGGCTTCTGTCTCACAGGCGTGACCCTGGACTGATCCTGACTATGATTACAATACTCCTGCACAACACACCCTGAATGGAGTAACCCACCTGTTTGATTGCTCTGTGATCGTTGTTTCAATAAGCGGCTATTACCCGCACTTGAAACCTTGTCTGTCTGATCAGTATGTTACAAGGACCTGATAAGTCATTGTCGTGCAGTAACGACTGGCACAGTGGAGAGCTGTTGTACAGCGTGGTCGCAGTTGATATGAATGATCTCCTGTACCAATCTTTTTTGCAGCGGAGCTGGATGAGTCTGTTGCTAAAGGTGCTCCTCTGTCTGACCGGTAGCTCATGGAGAGGGTTTGATGTGTTATCTAGTATAGAAGTGAGTTTGTTGAGTGACCTTTTTTCCACCACTTCCTCAAAACCAACCAGTGGGCATCCCAAAACTGAGCTGACTTTCCTGATCAGTTTGATGAGCTTCCTGGTGTTTCCTCCCCTGATGATGCTTCCCCAGCAGACTGCTGCGAAGAAGATAGTATCAGCAACAACAGACTGGTAGAAGATCTCCAACAACTTGCTGCACACATTAAAGGACCTGAGTCGTCTCAGAAAGTATAGTCTGCTCATCCCCTTCTTGTAGACAGCATCAGTGTTGGCCTTCCAGTCCAGTTTGTTGTCCAGCAGCATACCCAGGTATTTGTAGGAGTCCACCAGCTCAACATTCTGACCCATGATGGTGACAGGGCAGATTGTGGATCTCTTCCTTCTGAAGTCCACCACCATCTTCTTGGTTTTGGTCACATTGATGATCAAGTGGTTCCTTTTACACCACCCAACAAATCTGTCCATGAGGTATCTGTATTCTCCTTCCTGTTCATCCTTGATGCACCCAACCACCACTGCGTCGTCAGAAAATTTCTGAAGGTGACAGAGGTCAGACCTGTACTGGAAGTCAGTGGTGTACAGGGTGAAAAGGAAGGGGGAGAGCACAGTTCCCTGTGGACACCGATGTTGCTGACCAGACGATAAGACTGGCAGGTTCCGGTTCTCACATACTGGGGTCTAGCAGACAGGTAGTCCCGGAACCAGTGGATCATGGGCTTATCCACCATCATCTTAATCAGTTTTTCCTTCAGTATGATGGGTTGAATAGTGTTAAAAGCACTTGAGACGAAAAAGTCAAAAAGGTGGCTCTCACAGATGTGTTGGTCTGGTCAAGATGATAGTGAGCCTTCTGCAGTAAGTAGATCACAGCATCATCCACTCAAATCTTCTGCTGGTAAGCAAACTTCAGGGGGTCCAGCAAAGAGCTGACCTGAGGTCTGAGATATGTCAGAACAAGTCTTTCAAGGACCTTCATGACATGAGATGTGAGAGCCACTGGTCTGTAGTCATTGAGAGTGGAATCTGAGACTTTTTTTGGAACAGGAACCAGATCTCACACAGCTGAGAGGCACAGACCTTTCAGGACTCTTGGGACAATTCCATGAGGGCCTGCAGCTTTGCCTGGCTTCAGCTTCTCCAACTGCCTCTTCACCTGGTAGGCGGTCACCTCCAAAGGTGGAGGTGGATGTGTGTCTGCAGACAATGGCTGTGAAGTGGTGGGGTGCGAAAAGGAATGAGAAAGCTGTTGAGGTGACAAGGGTGTGAACAGGGTGCTGCTGGTGATGGGTGTGGGTGTGCTAAATCTATTGAAGAAAGCATTTAGCTCATTGGCTGTGTCCAGACTACCCCCAGCAACTTGTTGTTGTGAACTGAAGCCCATGATCATCTTCATTCCTGACCAGACTTCCTTGGCATTGTTCTGCTGTAGTTGGCCTTCCAGCTTCCTTTTGTATGCCTCCTTGTTCACCCTCAGTCTCACCTTCAGCTGCTTTTGCACACTCCTAAGAAGATCTTTGTCTCTCAGCTTGAAAGCCTGCTTCTTTTTATTTAAAAGTTCTTTCATATAACTGGTGATCCATGCTTTGTTGTTGGGAAAACACCCGCCTGACTGGAACAATGGTGTCAGTACAGAAGTTGATGTAGTCAGTGATGCGGTTCGTCACATTGTTAATGTCCTCTCCAGCTGACTCATACAAAACTCCCCAGTTTGTGGTCTCAAAGCAGAATTGCAGAGCCTCCTCTGCCTCTGGAGTCCACCTCCTGATGGTCTTTACTGTCACAGGCTGTCTTAAGACCACTGGTCGGTATGTGGGGGTCAGCAGGACCAAATTGTGACCTACCAAGTGGGGGAAGTGCAGATGAGCTGTATGCATTTTTTACATTTGCATACAGAAGATCCAGGACTTTATTCTCCCTTGTTGCACACTTTACAAACTGGTAAAACTTTGGTAAGGTGGTGGAGAGTGTGACGTAATTGAAGTCATGATTGAAGAGCATTTGGATACAGAGTCTGAAGTTTTGCGATACATGAGAGTATAACGTCACACGCTACCTCCGCATCCGCAATTGGTGGAATGTAAACAATAACAAAGATGGTGGCGGTGAATTCCCTCGCCAGGTAGTACGGATGTGAACTGACTGCTAAAAGTTCAGCGTTTGAGCAACAATGACTCTCCTTAATAATAAGATGTTGCGGATGGCACCATTTTTCATGTCGGCCCTCACGATCCGAAAGCCAGGCACCGACACGTTAGAGTACGGACAGTCAGTACACAGCCAGGTCTCAGAAAAGCACAGCACACTGCACTCCAGGTACTCCCGGTACTTTATCACATTCTGGAGATTCCAGAACTACCTGCAATCCACGAAGTAGAAATGGTATATTTATTTAAGTTTTTATACACTATATTAAGGCTTTATAAACCCTCCCCACACCTTTACATAAACTTTTCCCATTCACTTAATAACCATTCCCACACTGTTCTGTGCATGTGTGCTTGTCCAGCGAGCAGTCGTGTTGTATACTTAATTTCCTTCGGGATTAATAAAGTACCTATTCTATTCTATTATATTCTATACAATCTCATGTAGGCGAGTAGAGTCTCAGGCAAGTGATGCTGGTTCTCGTTTCCGAGAGTAAATATGCACAATTTCCTGTAATTCGTACTATTTTATTATTTATAAGATTCCTTGTTAATTGTTAGAATTAATACTTATAATATATTTTTATACATTTTGGGATTATGTCATGTAAAAAATCATAAAAAAAATTTTTTCAGCCGATCGAATTCCGCAGACAACCGGCGAAAAAGTGAAGACCCACAAATTATTTTTCCCCATTAATATCTTATAAAAACCTGTGAAAGAGTGAATTTGCAAAAGCTGAAGCATGAAGTGGCGTGGGATCACTGTAACTTAATACAAAAAATAAGTATGAACTAACCTACAACTGAGTGCAAAATAAATATAAAATTAAGATAAAAACTGTACATTCAGAAGAAAATATCAACTTAAATATGCAATCAAAAAGAAAATGTGAGTGAGTGGCAGTGCAAACGTAAATCACGTCCTTAGCAACAGTTCTCTGGGTGACAGTATGTTCAGTGAACGAATCAGTGAATGAACGAGAGCCCACAGTACAGTGAACGAATCAGAGAATGAACGAGAGTCCTCAGTTCATGAAAGAAACAGAGAGTGAACGAGAGCCCTCAGTTGAGTGAACGAATCAGAGAGTGAACGAGAGCCCTCAGTTCAGTGAACGAATCAGAGAGTGAACGAGAGCCCTCAGTTCAGTGAACGAATCAGAGAGTGAACGAGAGCTCTCAGTACAGTGAATGAATCAGAGTGAACGAGATCCCTCAGTACAGTGAACGAATCACTGAGCATGCGCAGTTCCCTCACAATGAATGTCTCCGCCTCTAGATTCACGGGTGAATCAGTGATTCACAGGCCACACAGCAGTTCCCCCTGCCGGCCTGCACGGTCGCTGCTGAGCTCAACTACTGAACTGAAAAAGGAACGAATCCGCTGAGGAAGTGAATCGATTCAGTTCGTTCACTCAAATGATTCGTTCATTTCAACGAATTGTTCGCGAACAACACAACACTAGAACAGACACAGTTTCAATCCGGTGTGACTAGTTAAGTGACAGTCGGCCTAGTCTGTGTGTCTGCTGCCTGGCCTCGGCTCTGGTTTGTCAATCCCCATTAACTACTCCTCCTAGGACAGGAGTACTCAACTAAATTTGTCCACGGTCCAATTTTGGCAGATACCTGTGACCTGAGGTCCGGTGCGGCGGGGGTGGCGAACGTAAGTTGTTGAGCGGGGGTGGCAAACGGAACACTCGTGACGGAGTGTTTATTTTTCAATAGCCCTGATGGCACCATTTTTCATGTCGGCCCTCACGATCCGAAAGCCAGGCACCGACACGTTAGAGTACGGACAGTCAGTACACAGCCAGGTCTCAGAAAAGCACAGCACACTGCACTCCAGGTACTCCCGGTACTTTATCACATTCTGGAGATTCCAGAACTACCTGCAATCCACGAAGTAGAAATGGTATATTTATTTAAGTTTTTATACACTATATTAAGGCTTTATAAACCCTCCCCACACCTTTACATAAACTTTTCCCATTCACTTAATAACCATTCCCACACTGTTCTGTGCATGTGTGCTTGTCCAGCGAGCAGTCGTGTTGTATACTTAATTTCCTTCGGGATTAATAAAGTACCTATTCTATTCTATTATATTCTATACAATCTCATGTAGGCGAGTAGAGTCTCAGGCAAGTGATGCTGGTTCTCGTTTCCGAGAGTAAATATGCACAATTTCCTGTAATTCGTACTATTTTATTATTTATAAGATTCCTTGTTAATTGTTAGAATTAATACTTATAATATATTTTTATACATTTTGGGATTATGTCATGTAAAAAATCATAAAAAATTTTTTTTCAGCCGATCGAATTCCGCAGACAACCGGCGAAAAAGTGAAGACCCACAAATTATTTTTCCCCATTAATATCTTATAAAAACCTGTGAAAGAGTGAATTTGCAAAAGCTGAAGCATGAAGTGGCGTGGGATCACTGTAACTTAATACAAAAAATAAGTATGAACTAACCTACAACTGAGTGCAAAATAAATATAAAATTAAGATAAAAACTGTACATTCAGAAGAAAATATCAACTTAAATATGCAATCAAAAAGAAAATGTGAGTGAGTGGCAGTGCAAACGTAAATCACGTCCTTAGCAACAGTTCTCTGGGTGACAGTATGTTCAGTGAACGAATCAGTGAATGAACGAGAGCCCACAGTACAGTGAACGAATCAGAGAATGAACGAGAGTCCTCAGTTCATGAAAGAAACAGAGAGTGAACGAGAGCCCTCAGTTGAGTGAACGAATCAGAGAGTGAACGAGAGCCCTCAGTTCAGTGAACGAATCAGAGAGTGAACGAGAGCCCTCAGTTCAGTGAACGAATCAGAGAGTGAACGAGAGCTCTCAGTACAGTGAATGAATCAGAGTGAACGAGATCCCTCAGTACAGTGAACGAATCACTGAGCATGCGCAGTTCCCTCACAATGAATGTCTCCGCCTCTAGATTCACGGGTGAATCAGTGATTCACAGGCCACACAGCAGTTCCCCCTGCCGGCCTGCACGGTCGCTGCTGAGCTCAACTACTGAACTGAAAAAGGAACGAATCCGCTGAGGAAGTGAATCGATTCAGTTCGTTCACTCAAATGATTCGTTCATTTCAACGAATTGTTCGCGAACAACACAACACTAGAACAGACACAGTTTCAATCCGGTGTGACTAGTTAAGTGACAGTCGGCCTAGTCTGTGTGTCTGCTGCCTGGCCTCGGCTCTGGTTTGTCAATCCCCATTAACTACTCCTCCTAGGACAGGAGTACTCAACTAAATTTGTCCACGGTCCAATTTTGGCAGATACCTGTGACCTGAGGTCCGGTGCGGCGGGGGTGGCGAACGTAAGTTGTTGAGCGGGGGTGGCAAACGGAACACTCGTGACGGAGTGTTTATTTTTCAATAGCCCTGATGGCACCATTTTTCATGTCGGCCCTCACGATCCGAAAGCCAGGCACCGACACGTTAGAGTACGGACAGTCAGTACACAGCCAGGTCTCAGAAAAGCACAGCACACTGCACTCCAGGTACTCCCGGTACTTTATCACATTCTGGAGATTCCAGAACTACCTGCAATCCACGAAGTAGAAATGGTATATTTATTTAAGTTTTTATACACTATATTAAGGCTTTATAAACCCTCCCCACACCTTTACATAAACTTTTCCCATTCACTTAATAACCATTCCCACACTGTTCTGTGCATGTGTGCTTGTCCAGCGAGCAGTCGTGTTGTATACTTAATTTCCTTCGGGATTAATAAAGTACCTATTCTATTCTATTATATTCTATACAATCTCATGTAGGCGAGTAGAGTCTCAGGCAAGTGATGCTGGTTCTCGTTTCCGAGAGTAAATATGCACAATTTCCTGTAATTCGTACTATTTTATTATTTATAAGATTCCTTGTTAATTGTTAGAATTAATACTTATAATATATTTTTATACATTTTGGGATTATGTCATGTAAAAAATCATAAAAAAATTTTTTTCAGCCGATCGAATTCCGCAGACAACCGGCGAAAAAGTGAAGACCCACAAATTATTTTTCCCCATTAATATCTTATAAAAACCTGTGAAAGAGTGAATTTGCAAAAGCTGAAGCATGAAGTGGCGTGGGATCACTGTAACTTAATACAAAAAATAAGTATGAACTAACCTACAACTGAGTGCAAAATAAATATAAAATTAAGATAAAAACTGTACATTCAGAAGAAAATATCAACTTAAATATGCAATCAAAAAGAAAATGTGAGTGAGTGGCAGTGCAAACGTAAATCACGTCCTTAGCAACAGTTCTCTGGGTGACAGTATGTTCAGTGAACGAATCAGTGAATGAACGAGAGCCCACAGTACAGTGAACGAATCAGAGAATGAACGAGAGTCCTCAGTTCATGAAAGAAACAGAGAGTGAACGAGAGCCCTCAGTTGAGTGAACGAATCAGAGAGTGAACGAGAGCCCTCAGTTCAGTGAACGAATCAGAGAGTGAACGAGAGCCCTCAGTTCAGTGAACGAATCAGAGAGTGAACGAGAGCTCTCAGTACAGTGAATGAATCAGAGTGAACGAGATCCCTCAGTACAGTGAACGAATCACTGAGCATGCGCAGTTCCCTCACAATGAATGTCTCCGCCTCTAGATTCACGGGTGAATCAGTGATTCACAGGCCACACAGCAGTTCCCCCTGCCGGCCTGCACGGTCGCTGCTGAGCTCAACTACTGAACTGAAAAAGGAACGAATCCGCTGAGGAAGTGAATCGATTCAGTTCGTTCACTCAAATGATTCGTTCATTTCAACGAATTGTTCGCGAACAACACAACACTAGAACAGACACAGTTTCAATCCGGTGTGACTAGTTAAGTGACAGTCGGCCTAGTCTGTGTGTCTGCTGCCTGGCCTCGGCTCTGGTTTGTCAATCCCCATTAACTACTCCTCCTAGGACAGGAGTACTCAACTAAATTTGTCCACGGTCCAATTTTGGCAGATACCTGTGACCTGAGGTCCGGTGCGGCGGGGGTGGCGAACGTAAGTTGTTGAGCGGGGGTGGCAAACGGAACACTCGTGACGGAGTGTTTATTTTTCAATAGCCCTGAAATAAATGCTCCGTTTTTTTTTTTTTGGTCCGTATCCAGTTAATCAAGAATGAGATTGGGTCCGGATCCGGACCGCGGTCCGCCAGTTGAGTACCCCTGCTCTAGGACTTTCTAAAGCCCAGATGCGTGTAGTTCATGAAGGTGAATAGTGTGTATAGTGTGATGTGTATGAAGGTGCACAGTGTGCTGTATGTCTGTGTGCTGTGGGTATGAGAGAGATGTATGTATGTATGTGTCTGTGTGGTGTGTGTGTCTGTGTGGAATGGGTAAGAGACAGATGTATGTGTGTGGGTGTGTGGGGGAAGCTACCTGTTGTGACAGGATTAGAGTGCAATGTGTGTAGAGTCTAGTTGTGTGTTATGGTTCATGGGATTGTATGTGGTGTGTATGTTTATGGCATATATGATGCATATGTTGTGTGTATGAAGGTGTATTGTATGTATGACCACCTCCTTAGCTATGTATCTGTCTGTGTACGTGGCATGGGTATGAGAGAGATGTAGGTACAGTTGTGATCAAATTTATTCAACCCCCAATGCTGCGAAGGGTTTTATGGAATTCAGTGCACATTTGTAATTGTGTTCATAATGAAATCTTACAAGGACTTGTTAAAGAACTAAATGCAACTAAGATAGCATAAATTTTTTTTGTCATAAAGTATTAAATGGCCTTTTTGTGATTTCTTCATTGACACAATTATTCAACCCCTTTACGACTACCACTCCTAAGAACAGAGGTTCATTCCAGTGTTTTCCATCAGGTATTGAAAACATCTGTGGATGTCAACGAGCAGCAATCAAGCATGATAAGCACCAATTAGGCAGATTTAAAAGGACTGTGATACTCAGCTCCTTCTAGACATCTACTGGTGTGTTTCCAAGCATGGTGAAGGCAAGAGAATGGTCCCAGAAGACAAGAGAAGAGGTTATTGCTCTTCACAAGAATGGCAATGGATATAAAAAGATTGCGAAGTTGTTAAATATTCCAAGAGACACTATCGGAAGTATCATTCGCAAGTTCAAGTTAAAGGGCACAGTGGAAACGTTACCTGGTCGTGGCAGAAAGAAGATCCTGACCGCGACTGCTGTGCGCTACCTGAAGCGTAATGTGGAGAAAAATCCCCGCGTGACTGCTAAGGAACTGAAAAAAGACCTGTCAGATGTGGGCACTGAAGTTTCAGCTCAGACAATAAGGCGCGCACTGCATAACGAAGACCTCCATGCCAGAACGCCCAGACGCACCCCCTTGCTGACTCCAAAGAACAAGAAAAGTCGACTGCAGTATGCCAAAAGTCATGTGGACAAGCCACAAAGGTTTTGGAACAGTGTACTGTGGTCAGATGAAACTAAATTAGAACTGTTTGGGACAATGGACCAGCGCTATGTTTGGAGAAGGAAGAACCAGGCTTATGAACAAAAGAACACCTTGCCTACTGTGAAGCATGGCGGGGGGTCAATTATGCTTTGGGGCTGTTTTGCTTCTAATGGTACAGGAAAGCTTCAACGTGTGCAGGGTACCATGAATTCCCTTCAGTACCAGGAGATCTTGGAGGAAAATGTGATGGAGTCAGTCACAAACCTGCGGCTTGGGAGACGTTGGACCTTCCAACAGGACAATGATCCGAAGCACACATCCAAGTCCACTAGAGCATGGTTGAACATGAAAGGCTGGAACATTCTAGAGTGGCCATCGCAATCACCAGACTTAAATCCAATTGAGAACCTCTGGTGGGACCTAAAGAAGGCAGTTGCAGTGCGCAAGCCTAAGAATGTGACTGAACTGGAGGCTTTTGCCCATGAAGAATGGGCTAAGATACCCATAGGTCGCTGCAAGACACTTGTGTCAAGCTATGCTTCACGCTTGAAAGCTGTCATAACTGGAAAAAGATGTTGTACTAAGTACTAAAAAATAATGTCACTAGGGGGTTGAATAAAACTGATAATGATGTGAGCACAGTAAAGACATTTGTGGTTATTCCATCATAAATATTATGTTATGTTTGTCTAATTTATAAGTGCCTCTTTGATATAATTGTAAATAAGATGACTGAAATGATCAAAATCAATGTCAAACTGGCCAAAACACTTTATTTCAGTGGGGGTTGAATAAATTTGATCACAACTGTATGTGTGTGTCTGTGTGGAGTGTGTATGAGAGAGATGTATGTATGTATTGTCTGATTTATGACAAGTTAAACACCGAGGCAAATTGAGAAAAAGCTTAACTCTTATTTTGATAAGTTTACATGAGAGCCCATGGGGCAATTTGTGGCGCATAGGGCCAAACAAATGGTCATAACTTTAAAAAGTAATTATTCAATTGATAGATATTTAGGACTTCCGGAAAGGACAAGTTTCTCTCCTATGTAAAATGTAAATGGAGCTTCTAGGTAAATGCTTAAAGATTTTACAGCAGTTTATCCAGGAGATTTTTGATCATTTTTCACTACAGCACACTAACTGGCAGTTATAATTTTAAATTCTGAAAATTTCGCCATTAATTTCTATGGGGCTTTAAGAATGTTTAAATTCATAAACAATTACAAATGCTGTCAACTCAAAAAAAAAAAACATACCACAAGTCCTACAATAAGAAGAAGTATGAGGCATAACAAAATAAGACTTTTCAAGCCCTCTAATAATAATAATATTTATTATTATAAAATAATTTTCCTGAGCTGTGTTCAGGTTGCCCTGAGGAACAGGTTTCAGACTTCTCATTTTAAAGAAAGAGTGCATATTTCTCCATTTTACAGCAGGACTCCTCTAACGTAGATGTTTGAAACTCTAGTTCCCAGTGCTGAGAATCTACACTATATTGCCAAAAGTATTCGCTCACCTTCCTTGACTCACATATGAGCTTAAGTGACATCTCATTCCTAATCCATAGGGTTCAATTTGACGTTGGTCCACTCTTTGCATCTAGAACAGCTTCATCTCTTCTGGGAAGGCTGTGCACAAAGTTTAGGAGTGTGTTCATGGAGATTTTGATCATTCTTCCAGAAGCGCACTTGTGAGGTCATATACTGATGTTGGAGCAGAAGGCCTGGTCCATCAGATTGCCAGAAACGTGATAGAGAAACGTGATTTGTCACTCCAGAGAACACGCCTCGACTGCTCTAGAGTACAGAGGTGGAGTGCTTTACACCACTGCATCTGATGCTTTGCATTGCACTTGGTGATGTATGGCTTGGATGCAGCTGCTCAGCCATGGAACCCCATTCCATGAAGGTCTCTGCACACTGTTCTTGAGTTAATCTGAAGGCCACATGCATTTTGGATGTCCTCTTTACACAATGTGCTTCAGCATCCGCTGAACCTGCTCCATCAGTTCACCTGGCCTACTACTTAGTGGCTGAGTTGCTGTGGTTCACAAACACTTCAATCTTCTTATAATACAGCTGACAGTTGACTGCAGAATATTTTGGAGCAAGGACATTTCAGGACTGGATTTGTTGCACAGGTGGCATCCTATTACAATTTCATGCTGGATTCATTGAACAACCCATTATTTCACAAATACTTTGTAAAAACAGTCTGCATGCAAAGGTGCTTAATTTTATACCCCTGTGGCCAAGGAAGTGATTGAAATACCTCATCCTGATCATTTGGATGGGTGAGCAAATACTTTTGGCAATATAGTGTACTTCTATGCCAAGTCTTATTCTTGTTATTAGCAGTAGTAGTAACAGTAAGAGTTGTAGGCCGGCTGTTGCTGTCTTTCTTTGCTTTCTCTTTTCCCTTTTATTTGCTGCTTGTTGTGCTTGCCTAAACTATCTCAAATTGTAAAATTGTACTTTTTGTGACTTAGCGTGGAGTCCTTGTTCCAGTTGGTCTAAATGTGGTGCTGGAGGCTTTGGAGGAACGTGGCATTTAGCTCCGCCTCCTCCAGTGCGCCAGTGTCTTCAAAGAGGTCCTGTAGAGAAGTATAACAGAGGCGCGCTGGGTGTTGCAGCTTTATTGTTTCACTTTTCTGTGAGTAGTGAAAGAAACGTTTAGCGATGTCAGGAAGAGGGAAGGGTGGCAAAGGTCTTGGGAAAGGAGGTGCTAAGCGTCATCGCAAGGTTCTCCGTGACAACATCCAGGGCATTACTAAACCCGCTATTCGCCGTCTGGCTCGTCGTGGCGGTGTCAAGCGTATCTCCGGTCTGATTTACGAGGAGACCCGTGGTGTGCTCAAAGTGTTCCTGGAGAACGTTATCAGGGACGCGGTTACCTACACCGAACACGCCAAGAGAAAGACCGTCACCGCTATGGATGTGGTTTATGCTCTGAAACGCCAGGGACGCACTCTGTACGGATTCGGAGGTTAAACGCTCAACTCGACACGAAACCAACGGCTCTTTTAAGAGCCACCCATATACTCATTTAAAGAGCTGTTTCATGCGTTTACTGGTAACCACAAACGTCAATTACTTAAACGCGCACAGAGAACGTTTTGTCCGACTTTGCTTTTTGAATGTACTTTTATTAAAATTATGGAAGGGTCCATACATAATCATTGCAAAGTCCATGTCAAACATTACAATATTAAAACACAGCATACGCTTTATACCATTTCTTTTTTTATAGGCTACATGAACTCTCTGTTACATGAACCCCCAGATAATTTCTACACCATTTATCACACACAATGTCCGACGTTGCCGTGTACTACAACAGTTTTAAAATGCCCGTTGTAGTCTCTGAATCCTAAAACATTTAAATAAATGGACATATTAAATGAATGGAGATGCTTTATGACGAAATAATGCAATGAAACTGCATTATTGAAACTAATGGTAAATAATTTTATGACGTTATGACATTATTTAACATTCTATGTCTGTTCCAATTATTTTAAGTTGTCTTATTTACTTTATTACATTACTCTGTCTATTTTAATAAATTCTCATTTTTATATTATTTTATTGTTTGTTTCCTTTTTTTCTTTAGGTTTTTTAAAATGTTTTTTATTTATTTTGTAAAGCACTTTGAGTTTCATGTATCTATGAAAGATACTATACAAATAAAGATTTTTTTTTTTGTAATGATAATCAAAGTTATGACCTAGCTAGTTTAGAACCACATCCAAAGAATTTTAGTATAATAAAATGATAAGCTAGAAATTCCTTGCGCAAGCAGAACTAAACAGATTTTGAAGCTCTATCATAGTTTTCGTTTGAAAGTTGAAGGCAGAAATGGCTGGGCGGGATTAAGAGGTAAACGCTACGGCACAGTGGGGTGGCGGAGCCACGATAGGAGGTCCTGTCAGAGGAGGGCTTGTTTTTGACCAATGATGCTTAGTCATGAGCGTGGAGGGAGGGCGTGACCTAATTAGAATACCAAACTCTTAATGTAGGAGGTGCTGGAGAGTTGTTGTTAATTCAACGGTGTTTCACTCATCACCGAGCATCATGCCTGAGCCAGCAAAGTCCGCCCCGAAGAAGGGATCTAAGAAAGCCGTGACCAAGACGGCCAGTAAAGGAGGCAAGAAGCGCAGAAAGACCAGGAAGGAGAGCTACGCTATCTACGTGTACAAAGTCCTGAAGCAGGTCCACCCCGACACCGGTATCTCTTCCAAGGCGATGGGAATCATGAATTCTTTCGTCAATGACATTTTCGAGCGCATCGCTGGTGAGGCTTCTCGTCTCGCCCACTACAACAAGCGCTCTACCATCACCTCCAGGGAGATCCAGACCGCCGTGCGCCTGCTGCTTCCCGGTGAACTGGCCAAACACGCCGTGTCTGAAGGCACAAAGGCCGTCACCAAGTACACCAGCTCCAAGTAAATGGCCAAATAGTGCGACTTAACCAACCCAAAGGCTCTTTTAAGAGCCACCCACATTTTCACCCAAAGAGTTTTTCCCTTAGGAATGTGTTTGCACAATAATTAGATTAAAGCTATTTCTGTCCTGTTAGTTTTCCCACGTGCTGTGCTTTGTTGGGCAGCCTAGAATGTATTTTATGTTGTGTTCTATAATGTATATGATCTGTACAACTTTGTATCCACTGCTGTACGTTTTCTTAGCATCTCAGCTTGTGTGTGTGCGCGTGTTACATTTACATTTATGGCATTTAGCAGACGCTCTTATCCAGAGCGACTTACAAAAGTGCTACGTAGTTGCTTGGAATCTCCAAGAATAGATAGTCCTGAACACAAGGTACTCTAAGCTGGAAAAACCACTAGATGAAAGTCAAATGATACCTAACAATTATACCTGAACATACTAGTGCTGTCAATTCCAGGTGCCGCGATTAAAAGTCCTCACCAGGATTTTGCTCTGGCTTCCTGGATTGTATTGATTCCACTAATTTTACCTGGATTGCTAATTAGAAAATCTAGCAAGCTTGAGCAAAATCCTGGTCAGGACTTTTAATCGCGGCACCTGGAATTGACAGCACTAGAACATACACATCACCTGAGGAAAAAGACAGTAAACAATACCTGTAACAAACACCTGAGGAAAGAGACATGAAAGCACAATAGACGAAGCATAATTATGCAAAGTGCACTTGAAAGAGGTGGGTCTTCAGTCGGCGTCTGAAGACAGCAAGTGACTCCGATGTTCGGACACACAAGGGAAGTTCATTCCACCACCTTGGAGCCAGGACAGAGAAAAGTCTGGATGCTTGTCTCCCATGTGTCCTGGATGATGGAGGGTCAAGACACCTGCATGTTGACGTGTGAGAAAGGAGAATATAATATACTGTATGGAGAGACCGGGTATTGTTGTAACATGGGGAGAGTTGTAACACCATCAATTCCACCGATCATGGATCAGATATGAGTCATATGATCATTTCGGTATTTACCCAATTACTCCCTGATCACACATGGTGAATATCAAGGATGGAAACAGACACATGCAGATTCCATAGAGAAAAAAATGAGGTGAAAGAGTAAAGAGTTTTTAGTTTAGTACTTAAGGTTTATCTGCAATAGTATAAGAATTATATTACATTGAACTATTACATTAATTGTAGTAGGTAAATTGTGATGCATTTTGCCCTGTTAAGTTCAAATCACCTTGCTAAAACAGCTAGCTAAACAATGGCTGACAGGGGTGGGGTGGGTTGTAACAGCTTTTAAAAGTGTTACAACCATCACCTTACATACACCTTACACCTTACTAACTAAGAAAACATTATTGAATTTAATTATTTTACAGAATGCCTAGGCAGTGTAAAAGAAAGACTGACATGAAAGACAAATGTTTTTTCTTAAAGCATCTGATGAGGTCACAAAGAAGGGCAAGTCAGTCAGATCAGTTGCGAAGGCACATGGTATCTGCCATATAACACACACACACATTGACATTGTTTATTTGACATTCATGTTCTTTACACAGGTATATACATATTTTTGAATAAGTTTGTTCTAGTACACTAATTTACACACACTCAAACAAAACAGAAAGTGGATATGAGTTATGGTCAGTCACAGAGAGAGAGACATTGTTCTAGATTGTTGTTTCATTATTTTATTTCAAAAACCTCTTTTTGAAGCATATTGCATGGTGTGGCCTCTGTTGTTGCTTCTTTTGTCTATTGTGATATTTGAATTGAGTTTTGAATTGGTGCCATTTGTAGTAAACAAATGTGTGTACTTTGTATAAAAGTTTGAGAAGTCTAGCTCAAGAATTCAGTGAGATAAAGGTTCAGAAGCAAAAAGTGTTACAACCAAACCCAGTCTTCCCCTATTATATATAATTATAATAATTAATATTCTTTGCCCACATATGTCCACATTCTGGGAGTGGTAATACAGAATTGTAAACAGGTTTGCAATAATATTACCCAATATAATTGGCAAGGAACAGACGTGTGCAATTAGGGGTCATCATATGAGGGATAACTTGTGTACATTAAAGCATCTGTTGTGTGAAGGAGAAGAGAAAAACTACTTTATTGTGGGCTTGGACCAGACGAAAGGTTTTGGTCTTGTGCAAAAGGAACATATATGAAAGGTTATGGAGTAATTTAGAGTACCAGAAGCACTGGTTAATGATAAAAATGTTATGCCAAATCAAAGGTACAGGTTAATGTTAATGGTGTTTTGACTGAAGCCTTTGAAATGCATATGGAATTATTTGTAATTTACATCTAGTAAATTTTAGGAAATATATGTATTTATAATAATACATACTATAAATATGAATAGCACTTTTCAAACACAACAGCAATTGTAAGAACACTACAAAATACAAAAGGAAACATACAGACAAATACAGTCTGTCATTTAGGCTTCTGATAAATTTAAGGATTTTGCACCATCATAAAAAACCAGTTGGGAGAAAACAGTTCAGAGAGTCCTTGGAGTAGAAACACGCCTACTTGTCTGACATACATAGACGTATGGCACTGGAAATGCTACTGGGATTTTAAAGAACTGGTAGGCTGGAAAGAGAATAAACTGACTAGAGTTTAGAGTTTATTTCGGATTTTAGAGAAACATGTACATATACGTATAAACATATATATATATATATATATATATATATATATATATATATATATATATATATAAACACATATGTACACATACATTTACATAAAAAAGAAAGAAAACGAAAGTAAAATAATAATATTTAATAAATAATAATGGTTATAATGGTGAAAATAATGATAACCGAAAAATGTACAGTTTGAAGCATTAAATTATATTGACTACCCTTTTTAATCAAATATATATATTTCCAATTATGTTATTAATAATAAACTTTGCTCATCTACAGAACAATCATACATTACTATTAAAAATCAATATCAAGTTATACATATATAAAATTATTTATCTTTATTATAAGTATCTATTACCTTATTTTTAAGCATGTTTTTCAAATTTGACAAGTGAACTGCAGATTTTTATGTCCTTGTCACAACTGTTCCACAAGTTTACACCTTTGACAGATAAACATTTACTTTTCCATTAGTTCTTACTCTTATTTTTTTAAACATACCTGTTCATAAGTTTAATTTTTCCTGATTCTTGAGACCACCACTATTATCTCATAGTATTTGTACATATGGCCACGGCCTCCTGCACCCCATGCTTGTGTTTTAGTCACACCTACACAAGGGATTTTTTAACTAATAAACACACCATTGCCACGTTCAAAACACCTCCATGCCTTTACTCAGACTCTCCTTCATAGCACACACTATGAGCTGTTAGACCTACTCCTTCATTTCTGTCAATTTCACCCCACACATCACACAAAACACAGCATGTCTTCTTAGGTGCGACAGTCGCAGGTTGCGTTTTTGTGGCAGTTGTGAAAAACGACCCGAAACTGCATGGGCTTCCCTGGCACGCAAATAAACGAGAGAGCCTTCTCTTGCCATTCGCGTTTTTTGATGCACTGCAAATAGTGTTTGGATGCATATTTAGGTCGAGATTTGTCGTGAGAAAACACAAGTACCATCTACTCACGGAAGCACAGGCACGCAGTGTCGGGCGAGTTGAGTCTACACCGTCCTCATGTGTATTTTAAGACCACAGTCCGTCGCGAGGAGGGAGGTTCACATTCACAGATCAGTTCGTTCAGTGTTTGTTTCTCTTAGAAAATTCAAGGATGGCAGAAGTGGCTCCAGTCTCAACCGCTGCCGCGCCGGCTAAAGCGCCCAAGAAGAAAGCTGCTGCTAGACCCAAGAAAGCGGGACCCAGCGTCGGTGAGCTTATCGTTAAAGCTGTTTCTGCTTCCAAAGAACGGAGCGGCGTGTCTCTCGCCGCGCTGAAGAAAGCTTTGGCTGCTGGCGGTTACGACGTGGAGAAGAACAACTCTCGCGTCAAGCTCGCCATCAAGAGCCTAGTGACGAAAGGGACTTTGGTGCAGACCAAAGGCACCGGAGCGTCTGGCTCGTTTAAGATCAACAAGCAAGCGGAAACTAAGAAGAAGCCCGCCAAGAAAGCCGCGCCTAAGGCGAAAAAGTCCCCCGTTAAGAAGCCTGCCGCGGCTAAAAAGCCCAAGAAGGTCGCGGCAAAGAAGCCCGCCGCCGCTGCAAAGAAGTCGCCCAAGAAGGCGAAGAAGCCCGCTGCCGCCAAAGCTACCAAGAGTCCCAAGAAAGCGAAGAAGCCGGCCGCTCCGAAGAAAGCAGCCAAGAGCCCCAAGAAGGCAAAGGTTGCGAAGCCCAAGACCGCCAAGCCAAAAGCAGCAAAGGCGAAAAAAGCAGCCCCCAAGAAGAAGTAAACGTGCATGTTTTCATGTCTTGGTCTCCCCAAAAGGCTCTTTTAAGAGCCACCCACCTTTTTTTCTAAAGAGCGCTTTTCTTTAAACTAAATATTTTGTGTCGTTGGTGGATTTTAAGGTGCAGTTTCATCCATTGCTCTACATTAAGTGCGTGGACATTGGGAAGAAAAATGACAACCTAAAACATTCATCCCGTCCTAAATACAGAAATACTGTGTAGAATAAGATTCTATTTTATATACGTATGTTTTATTTGCCCAAGTGTACTTTATTAAAATGGAGAATGAAAAGTCAATACACAAGCATTTCAAGCAATCCATACTCATAACATTACAATATCAATATGACGGTAAAACAACATATATATAACTTTATATATCTATTAGGGTCCAACGAAAATCAGTTTTTCTTACTGTATCCATAGTAAACATGTTGCATTTCATTATTCACAGAAATATTGTATATAATAAGATTTTATTGTATGCTATGAATACATTAGTCTGCCCATCTCTCCTCTCCTTGTCATACATGTACGTAGCTTGAATAACTTGAGTACATTTCTACATTAAATTGAAGTGCATACATATAGAAAAACGTTATTACGAGAGGGAGTTTTGTAGAGTAAACGCGCGTAAAACATTTTGCATCTCATTCAACATATGGACATGTACACAGTAATATTCTATTGTATGATATTTTTTAATTTGCCAATCTCTCCTGTCCTTGTCATACATATGCGTGTACCCTGAATAGCTTAGAAGATTTCTAAAACTTGATTCAATATTGAAATGCATATACGAAGGACAAGAAAAGACGTGCCACATGGAGTGTTGCAGGGTAAAGAGATGGAGGCTGGCTTTGGATGTCGACCGCTTCGGGTTGGTTATTCGTCATGCCTTTTTTAAGCCAATAGGAGAGCAGCTTATTTAGCTATATCTCCAGCGCTCTTAGAGCAGGCGTGATTATTTCATCTTTGCTTACAGCGCTGTGGTTGACATTATGAGTGGCAGAGGCAAGACCGGTGGTAAGGCTAGGGCCAAGGCCAAGACTCGTTCGTCTCGCGCCGGACTACAGTTTCCTGTGGGCCGTGTACACAGGCTTTTGCGCAAGGGTAACTACGCCGAGCGCGTCGGTGCCGGTGCTCCCGTCTACTTGGCTGCCGTGTTGGAGTATCTAACTGCTGAGATTCTCGAGTTGGCAGGCAACGCCGCCCGCGACAACAAGAAGACTCGTATCATTCCTCGTCACCTGCAGCTCGCCGTGCGTAACGACGAGGAGTTGAACAAGCTGTTGGGAGGAGTGACCATCGCTCAGGGTGGCGTGCTGCCCAACATTCAGGCTGTTTTGCTGCCCAAAAAGACCGAGAAGACCGTTAAATCCAAGTAAATTTCCCTTCTGTTTTCAGAATCCAACGGCTCTTTTAAGAGCCACCCACATCGACTTATGAAGTGCAACTTTTCATTCATGCAGATTTTAGTATGTGCTCTTGTGTCATTATTGGATGCTGCTGTTTCACGTCTAAGCATTCGCACACTTCGTTTAAATGCGCACAATCACTCAGTAATGTTGCATATGCACATATGAATTTATACGTGTGCATAAAGACAGACATGATGTTGCTCCTATGAACAGAATATAGGACAGTAAGCATAAGCTGCTGGCAACTAATGAAAGCCAGCAGTGTTGGCAGGTGAGAAATGTAGGATTATATGGTACCAGAGACATAAAATAACAGTGTTATGTGCAGAGTCTGTTTTTAACACTAGAGCTCCTGAGAATTCAGGATTCTGAGGACATCACCCCTCCTTCTTCTCCTTCTTGCCAGCAATTAGCAAAGCCAAACATCACCCTTTATTATGTTAATTCACAGAGCAAGACTGAGGCAGCAGCCTCACCCAGAAAGTCTCTGATCACAGAGATCACAGATCACAAATAAGCAGAAACACAAATGCTTCTATCAAATGCTTCTAACACAAATATAGATAGATAGATAGTATAAGAAATGTACAAAGAGTAAGATTCAAGCCTGCTGTTTAGATCACAAACAAGCAGAAACACAAATGCTTCTATCAAATGCTTCTAACACAAAGATAGATAGATAGATAGATAGATAGATAGATAGATAGATAGATAGATAGATAGATAGATAGTATGAGAAATGTACAAAGAGCAAGATTCAAGCCTGCTGTTTAGATCAAACAAGCAGAAACACAAATGCTTCTATCAAATGCTTCTAACACAAATATAGATAGATAGATAGTATAAGAAATGTACAAAGAGCAAGATTCAAGCCTGCTGTTTAGATCACAAACAAGCAGAAACACAAATGCTTCTATCAAATGCTTCTAACTATCTATCTATCTAGATAGATAGATAGATAGATAGATAGAGAGCACATGAATTTGTTTTCCTGTCTTTTCCTCTCCTTTTCCAGCCTGCTGTTTAGATCACAACATTTATCAGTGATGCAGTGATGCAACGCGACCATGCTAATTTTCGCTAGCAATGATATGGGATTTCCTATATAACATTAGCATCAAGCTAACTGCGCCATATAATTTCTTAGCTTTTCAAACGCGAATTCAAACGCGGAAACAGAAAGTGTTTGATTACAACAAATATTATATAGTATAGTATATGAAATATACAAAGAGCAAGATTCAAACATTTTTATTTATTTTTATTGTTTGACGGGACTCATTAGAGAAACTGTCGTCTCTACGTGCGATTGAATTGTAACTTTTGAAACACGAGTCTACAAATTTTCTGCCGTTTGTTGTAGTATCGGTAACATACAGTCTGCTTGTAACTTCAACTTTTTTGTGAAGTATCACGTTTGGTGTTTTGGTCATATGAGCTTGGGGGTGAGCCAGCTTGTGCTTTGGCAGGCGTATGAGCTGGGGGTGAGCCGCTTACATCGCATTACCAAGACAATGGGCGTTAATCCCTTCACAGCAGGGGAGTGGGCTACATGGACCCTACCAAGCCCTGTGAAATTTTTCGCTTCTCTAGGAGCTCTAGCAGATTGTATGCGAATTAAGGAGACTGATTATGGTACATTATGGGCAGAAAAATCCAAACAAAGTCTTGCCGTGAACCCGCCTGAAAAGTAGGCGTTTTTTTTATGTGTGCGCTCTACGGGCCAATTGTCGAGCGGTGACGCACACTTGATTGTCCAATGGATGGTCTTCGTGTTGAAGACGCCCAATGAGCGCTGGTCGTCGTTAGGGCTTAAAAAGGACGTCGCCTTACTAGGTTCCTATTCTCGTTCCTCCTTGTTGGTGAACAGTCGACTTCTGTCACTATGGCACGAACCAAGCAGACCGCCCGTAAATCCACCGGTGGCAAAGCCCCGAGGAAGCAGCTCGCCACTAAGGCTGCTCGCAAGAGCGCGCCGGCCACTGGCGGCGTGAAGAAGCCTCATCGTTACAGGCCCGGTACTGTCGCTCTGAGGGAGATTCGTCGTTATCAGAAATCTACTGAGCTGCTGATCCGTAAGCTGCCTTTCCAGCGCCTGGTGAGAGAAATCGCTCAGGACTTCAAGACCGATCTCCGCTTCCAGAGCTCCGCTGTCATGGCCTTGCAGGAGGCTAGTGAGGCATACCTGGTTGGTCTGTTCGAGGACACTAACTTGTGCGCCATCCACGCCAAGAGAGTCACCATCATGCCCAAAGACATCCAGCTGGCCCGTCGCATTCGCGGAGAGCGTGCTTAAACTGAGCTCGGAGTAAAAGCCCCAAAAACACAAAGGCTCTTTTAAGAGCCACCTAATTGTTTCACTGCAAAACGAGCAAGTTCACTCAGCAGAGGAATGATTCTCTGAAGCTAAATAAGATTTAAACCAGGAAATTGCTGTTTTCACATCTAGTATGAATGAATTATTTTGATCAGCATTGCTGTTGAGGCCTAAACCCTGACTGAAAGATTTCCTTTAACTTGTTCTGAATCAGGTATTCATGAGCTTAGTTGTTAAGCTAAAACTTTCTCAGATCTTTGAAATAAATGGCCTGTCAAGTTTAGTCGTTTTGATAAGTGGTAGGATTACTGCTCATTTGAATGACTTGGATACATAGCAAATGTTCAGGGAAGAGTTTTTTATTTATTTAGTAAAGGATCAATTGCTATAGGGAGAATTATTTTTGAGAAAGTGTGTAGGCAACAAATCTGGTAAGCAGGATGAGATGAGCCCTTCAATTTAAAATGATGTGTCCTTTGTGTCATTTCCAACATACAGTAGATTCACCATAGACACCAGTGATCGAATCCTGATACGCAACAAAATTCGCATGAAGCAACTGTACAGGGAAGCCTTGGTTCAATACAATCTATATAATGCACAATACATAATTATTATTTTTTGCAAAACAAGAGTTTTGTTTTTACAGTGAACAGCATTTGCTTTTGTGGACAATAAATATTGTGTTTATAGAGGTTTTGTGAATTGGGTTTTGATAAAGAAGGAAGATGACAAAAAACGAAGAACACAATTAATAACATTCCTAACCATTCATAAATGACCCATTGAATCAGAGATGTCAGGAGCAATAGTTGGTTTTACAGAACCACTGTAGAAAGAATAAGAATGAAATGAAAATTGAAGAATGAAAATTATTTTGTAATATTATCACTGTTAGTATGTTTTGTTTGTGTCCATGTCAGCAAATGTGTACATGAAATCTGAGAAACCAAGATATGACAGAAAACAAATTATGAAAAGTTATCCACAAGATAGCAGACAGCTGAACTCTTACAATAACAGTAAATCCATTAGAATAATACTGGGAGGCCTTCTCATTTGTTTACCCCTCACCTTCTGTATTGTGTTCTGTACTTTGAATTGATGTTGTGTTTGAAAACTGCTAACATTATTGCCTTATTATTCTTCATTCTATGTAAAAAAAAAATCTAAAGAACATTTTGAAGTTCTATTTAAAAAATAAGGAGTAAAGGATTTTATATGCTGTGATTCTATAAGTTATGGAGGGCTGTACAAAGAATTTACAACTAATGAAATGTAACAAATGGAAATCATGTCAATGTGGGCAATGGACATTACAACATAATAGTGTGCAAGATGATTTGATGTGCTTGTAGGCTAGAGCAGAGCCTATAGTCAAATATATATTATATATGTCACATAGCCTAAGCATATTAACACAAGGCTAATGGGGGTGTGTTCAGCATGTACCCACCTTTAAAGTACCCAGGAAGGAGAAGATGGAAATATTCATTGTACATGGACCATAAGATTTAAATACCTTTCAGTGAAAAGTGTGGGTGGCTCTTAAAAGAGCCTTTGGGTTGGTTAAGTTGCACTATTCGGCCATTTACTTGTTTTATTCAGGAGTGTTTGTGTAAATTAGTGTACTAGAACAAACTTATTTAACAATATGTATGCTTAATGAACATTCTAATACAATGTACCTGTGTAAAGAATAATAATAAGCAATGTCAATGTGTGTGTGTGTATGTGTATGTGTGTGTGTTTGTGTGTGTGTGTTTTTGTCTGTGTGTTTTTGTGTGTGTATAAGTGTATGAGATTGTTGTGTGTGTTTGGTATCATAGTTTGAACATGGAAATTTTCACATTTTTATGAAAAACGATCCTAATTGAACCATTACCTGTTACAACTAAGGAACACCATTGCACTAAATATTGATAGAATAATTAGTAATGTAGTTAGTAATTAAATATTCACACTGTTTGTTAGGATTTTTTTGGTTTCAGACATCTTTTGAACAATTAAACATGCACCAGGGTTAAAGTGACCCTAAACAGTACGGCTGTTTTACAAGGATGCACATAATAGGAGGGTTAAGCTAGAGTTCTCAAACTTTTATACAAAGTACACACATGTGTTTACTACAAATGGCACCAAATGGCAACTCAATTCAAATAGCACTGGCCTCGTGAGTTGAATACATTGTGTTCCTTTGTTACAATCTACCCCACTACCAGGGTAGGTTACAACACATGCTGGGGTAAATTGTAACAATTAGACAAAACAAGCAACAACAGAGGCCACACCATGCAATATGCTTTAAAAAGAGGTTTTTGAAATAAAATAAAGAAAGAACAATCCAGAACAATGTCTCTCTCTCTCTCTCTCTCTCTCTCTCTGTGACTGACCATAACTCATATCCACTTGGTTTTATTCAAGTGTGTGTGTAAATTTGTGTAATAGAACAAACTTATTTAACAATATAGGTTCATTATACTTAATGAACACCAGGGCCGGCGCCACGGGGGGGCGAATGGGGGCGTCGCCCCCTCAGGCGAGGTGTCCCGCCCCCTCAATGTAAAAAATAAGACCCATTTATTTTACAACAATCGCTACATGGTGCCCCCTCGGCCGCTCGACAATCGTTACATGCTTGTTAACTTACGTTCGCCCCCCCCGAAATTTTCTGACGCCCCCTCACTGTATATGTTCTGGCGCCGGCCCTGATGAACACTCTAATACATTGTACCTGTGTAAAGAACATGGAGGTCAAATAATAAGCAATGTCAATGTGTGTGTGTGTGTGTGTGTGTTATATCACAGATACTATGTGCCTTCACAACTGATCTGACTGACTTGCCCTTCTTTATTACCTCGAAATCAGTTTTTTCTAAATGGAATCTGCATGTGCCTGTTTCCATCCTTGATATTCACCATATGGGATCAGGGAGGAATTGGGTAAATACTGGAATGATCATATGATTCATATCTGATCCATGATCGGTGGAATTCATGGTGTTACAACTCTCCACCTGTAGTATATTAAATATACTCTCGCACTATTTCTCACACGTCAACATACAGGTGTATTTGAACACACACGCACATATACTCAAGCTGAGATACTGTAAAAGAAAACATAGTCATGGCCTGGTGGTAGGGAACTGGTCTTGTGACTGGAGGGTCGTGGGTTCGATTCCCAGACCTGAGGCCATGACTGAGGTGCCCTTGAGCAAGGCACCTAACCCCAACTGCTCCCCGGGCACTGGGCTAGGGCTGCCCACCGCTCTGGGCACGTGTGATCCACAGCCCCCTAATAATCACTAGTGTGTGTGTGTTCTAACTGCACAGATGGACACATTTAACTCCCGCCCCAGCCATTTCTACCTTCAACCTCCTCTTTAGTTCTGCTTGCACAAGGAATATCTTATCATTTTATTATACTAAAATACTTTGGATGAGGTTCAAACTAGCTAGGTCATTACTTTGATTATCATTACAAACGTAATAATAATCTTTATTTGAATAGCACCTTTCATTTATACTCAAAGTGCTTTACAGAATAAATAAATAAAACCATTAAAAGAACCTAAAAAAAGGAAACATACATAATAAAATAAAATAATAAAATGACAATTTATTAAAATAGACAAAGTAATGTAATAAAGTAAATAAGATGGCAAGACTTGAAATAATTAGAACAGACATAGAATGTTAAATAATGTCATATTGTCATAAAATTATTTACCATTAGAGTTTCAATAATGCAGTTTCCTTGCATTATTTTGTCATAAAGCGTCTCCATTTATTTTATAAAACGTGTTTTTGTGACGATCGGGGTGGAGCGAAGGACGAGACACAGAATCCTTGCAGAGACGTCACTTTTAATGAATCACACATAGATTGCGCAATAGCGCACGAGGAACATCTGACACTTACACAGAAACGTGTAGACTCTAGACAACGACGAGCACAGGACACTGCGCGAGCGCACATTAAATAGACAAACCACATTAACCCCACGTGATTACGAGACGATTCACAGGTGAGACGGATTATCACATGACATAGCCATCACCACGGAATATCCACAGACGCAGACGATGCACGTAGACTACGTAAACACACGCCCAAAAGGGAGGGGCCGGGGTCCTCAACGTGACAGACGCCCCCTCCAAGGGCACTACCCGTCCCGGGGTGCCAACAGGACCGAGTGCCCTGAACCCACGACGATGGGCGGATCCGACGCGCTCAGTCCTGCGTCTGGGAGGTGACTGCCCTTGGCGAAGCGTCCGTCACGAATCGCCTAGCACACCCTCCCTGGAAAGACGGGGGAAAAGACGTTAAACACATTAAACGGCACATTCACAAACACACACACAGGCACGTTCACACACAGTGGCACAAGAGGGAAAAACGGGTTTGGTACACAAAGGGCAAGACTGACAAACACGGGAACACACACACACGACATGGGCGCCAGGCTGCGCGCCAGCAGGAGAGTGATGAGGGGCGAGAGGTCGGGAGCTACTGGTGCAGTTGGCACTGCGGGTGGCGGTGCTCCTCCTGCCCTTGCTGCAGTCCCTCCACCGGACGCAGTGCGGCTGGCGGACGTGCCCGGCGCAGCGCGGCGGGTGGACTCTCCCCCCAGCTGGTCGTAGGGGATGTCCCTCTCGCCTCGCGACCGCTCTCCGGAGTCGGCTGTGGGCTCTTCCACCTCCATGTCTTCCGCCTCGCTGCCCCGGCTCCAACTCATGGGCTGCTCCGGACTGCCACCCCGAGAGCAGTCCATGTTCTCTCCTCCGGAGCGACCGGAGGGTGTACTCCACCCTCCCTTTACCGTCCCAACCGAACACTCAGAGGGGGGTGGACTGACCTCCTCCTCGGAGTACATGTCGCTGTCCGTGCACTCTGAGACATCCGAGTGCACGGACCGCGGACGTTCTTCCTCCTCTTCCTCACCGTAATCGGCGGGGTATGCCGAGTGCTCCGACGGAGGGTAGTCTCCAACGTCGACCTCCTCCCCCTCTCCTTTGACGGAAGAGGAACCAACGGGCGGAGGGAGGTAGTCCTCTTCCTCGGACTCCTCCTCCTCCTCTGACCCGTAGTCGAGTCCTGACGCGTCTTCCAGCGACAGGGGGTAGCCCTCTCCGTCTCCACAGTAGTCCACGGTGGAGGTATCGTCCAGAGATGGGGGGTAGTCCTCCTCCTCTCCACCATAGTCCACCGTGGATGCGTCATTCATCGAGGGGGGGTACTCTCCCTCCTCCTCCTGCTCCTCGTCGGAGTCCTCCTCTCCGAACTCGCTCTCTGGGGTGGACTCGGTAGCACCCATGACGAACGAGCCCACCCTCAGAGGCGAGAGAGCGCGGGCTGGAGGAGCGTTTCTCTCCCTCCAGATTCTCACCGCGCCCTGCCGGAAGATCTCTGCCAGATCAGGGTCTCTCTCCTCGACCTTCTGGGCTGAGGTCAGCTGGAGGGCGCATACAGGGTCTGACATCAGCTGTTCCCGAGTCGGCGAGGTTATGCGGCGCGGGGGCGAGGAGGAAGAGCGGTGGTGCCTTTTGCTGGGACGCAACGCCTTCTTAGGCCGGGTGGCGTATCCTGGCATGTTCGGGTGTCTCTGTTCGGCTCGTCGTTCTGTGACGATCGGGGTGGAGCGAAGGACGAGACACACAATCCTTGCAGGGACGTCACTTTTAATGAATCACACATAGATTGCGCAATAGCGCACGAGGAACATCTGACACTTACACAGAAACGTGTAGACTCTAGACAACGACGAGCACAGGACACTGCGCGAGCGCACATTAAATAGACAAACCACATTAACCCCACGTGATTACGAGACGATTCACAGGTGAGACGGATTATCACATGACATAGCCATCACCACGGAATATCCACAGACGCAGAAGATGCACGTAGACTACGTAAACACGCCCAAAAGGGAGGGGCCGGGGTCCTCAACGTGACAGTTTTAGGATTCAGAGACTACAACGTGCATTTTAAATTGTGGCAAATTGTAGTAGTGCACGGCAAAGTCGGACATTTTGGGTGATAAATTGTGTGTACGGTTTATCTGGGGAAATAACAGAAGTAACAAAGATTGAGTGAATGTATAAAATGAGGAATAATGTAAGCTTCGGAGCTGTAGAAATTGGAAGACAGTTAAATATCGTTTATACAGAATAAATAAATAAAAACATTAAAAGAACCTAAATAAATTAGTATATGGGGACTTTCAATTTAAATATAGGAATCAGAACCTTGATTGGTGTAGATCTTTAACTTGTATTGTATTAGAAAACTGCACACATCTTTGGTGTTAGCGGGTTAGTTTTGACCCAATTCAAATCAGCTTGAAAATACTCAAAAACAACATCATCCGATGTTGTTAGTCACCCCTTAGATAACAGTAGCCTATGTATTTAAATCCACGTAAAGACCTTTTTGAATGTTATTTTGTTCCATTCACTTTTCGTCTCACAAAACACTCGTTTTCAATGAACTAAATTTTACATTCACTATAGTGAAGAAAATGAGTCTAATAATCTAATATCTAGTCAAGTCAACTCAAATTTATATATATATATAAACGAGCCATAACGTTTACCTCTTAATCCTGCCCCAGCCATTTCTGCCTTCAATTTTCAAACAAAAACTATAATAGAGCCTCAAAACCTCCTGATTAGTTTTGCTTACAAAAGGAATTTCTATTTTATCATTTTATTATACTAAAATTCTTTGGATGAGGTTCTAAACTAGTTAGGTCATAACGTTGGTTATTATTGCATTATTCGTCATAAAGCGTCTTCATTTATTCAATATGTCCATTCATTTAAATGTTTTAGGATTCAGAGACTACAACGTGCATTTTAAAATTGTTGTAGGTCACGGCAAAGTCGGACATTGTGTGTGATAAATTGTGTAGAAATTATATGGGGAAATAACAAGTAACAAGAGTTCATGTAGCCTATAAAATGTAAATGGTTTAATGTGTATGCTGTGTTTTAATAGTATGTTTGACATTATGAATCTTGCAATGATTGTGTATTGACCCTTCCATGATTTTAATAAAAGTACATTCAAAAAGCAAAGTCGGACAAAACGTTCTCTGTGCGCGTTTAAGTAATTGACGCTTGTGGTTACCAGTAAACGCCTGAAACAGCTCTTTAAATGAGTATATGGGTGGCTCTTAAAAGAGCCGTTGGTTTCGTGTTGAGTTAAGCGTTTAACCTCCGAATCCGTACAGAGTGCGTCCTTGGCGTTTCAGAGCATAAACCACATCCATAGCGGTGACGGTCTTTCTCTTGGCATGTTCGGTGTAGGTAACCGCGTCCCTGATAACGTTCTCCAGGAACACTTTGAGCACACCACGGGTCTCCTCGTAAATCAGACCGGAGATACGCTTGACACCGCCACGACGAGCCAGACGGCGAATAGCGGGTTTAGTAATGCCCTGGACGGAGAACCTTGCGATGACGCTTAGCCCCTCCTTTCCCAAGACCTTTACCACCCTTACTTTTTACTGAATCTTTATTATTGGTTTTCAGCAGCTATTCAAAAAAAAAAACATGTGGGAATATACACCAATAAACAAAATACACACATACATCCTTTTTTTTTTTTTTTTTTTTTTTTTTTTTTTTTTTTTTTTCCTTTACATTCAATTACTCACTATCAAAAATCCAAAATGTCCCATGGCAGTGTGTTAATTGTCCTTCTATCGACCGTCCGTTGTCTCCTCAATTCGATTTTTATCTGTTTAAAAACCGTCTCAGCAGAGATATGGCACTGGTTTATTATCATTTTGCATCTTGTTTTCCAAATTTTATTGTTTATTATGCAGATTGTTAGCCAAAACAGGTTGTGAACTTTTTTTGGAAGTGTTTCTATGAATATGCCATGCATGACAGCTTTTTCGTTTATGGTAATATTAAGCCCGATTTCTTTCATGTATTGCCATATCTCTGCTGAGCGGGGACAATATAGCAAAAGGTGCTCAACAGTCTCATCGTTGTTACATCCATTTATAGGGCACAGTTTGGTGGTAACGTAGCAACTCCATTTCACAACGCACCTGACTGATAATCTACCCACACCAATCAACCACATTACGTCTCTCATATTTTCTGAGAGATCTTTACATCTGAGGTTTTTTATCCCTACATCCATTTCGTTAGGTGTAAGGTATTTAAAACAAAAATTACCCCCGTATTCTTTTGCTATGATTTTGTTATAGATTACTTTGTTTGTCATATTTAGCCAGTCTATGTTGGTTTCAGAGTGTTTTGATATAAAGTCACCATATAAAAGCTTAAAATCAGGTATTTTGTGTCTCCCTCTCCCTCGTTTTTTAGTCCAGTCTTTTCTGTCACCTACCCAATCTGCGCGTCTATCTATAGCCTGTGCCACATTTTTACAAAAGGCTATCGTTAATTTGTTTCCCATTTCCATTGCGTTCAGGCCTCCTTTCTCAATAGGTTTAAACAATAGTTCTCTCTTTGTGACCTCTCTGTTTGAGCCCCAGATAAATCTGACGCACATTTTGTTCAATCTGTTAATGGTTTTTTTATCTGGTGGAAAGACAGTGGCTAAAAACAACAATTTTGAGAGCACAAAGGTTTTAATTATTTTTATTCTACTTTTAAAATTTGATACTTTCCACAAGTCAATTTCGTTCTGGACTTCAATTTCTTTCTGTTTCCAGTTTTCTTCAGCACACTTTCCGTTTGTTAATATTATACCTAAAATTTTAATCTCTTTTTTGCACTCCATATCTAAAGGAGGAGCTGGATTTTTACCCATCCACACAACTTCAGTCTTGTTTGAATTGAGTTTGGCTCCTGAGACACTTTCATATTCTTTAAAAAGCTGTTTAATCACCTCTAATTCTGTTTGGTTTTTGATGAATATAGTCACGTCATCTGCATAGGCAGAGACCTTTATTATTTGGTTAGAGGCAGTTCGGGCGCCTTGGAGCCTATTATCATTTTTAATAATGTTTAAAAGAGGACTGATTGCAATAACATACAGAGCTGCGCTTAAAGGGCAGCCCTGTTTAACCCCTCTCTGTACCTCAAATCCTTCAGTTAAAATCCCATTCACATTAATCTGAACATTGGATCTCATGTACAGCAATCTAATAATGTTAATAAATTTGTCAGGAAAGCCATAATATTTTAACACACACCACAGATATTCTCTTGATATAAAATCAAAAGCTTTCTTTTGGTCTAAGGCAACAATAAAAAACTCTCTTCCAATATTGTTTGTAATCAATTCCCTTAACATACCAAGATTATCCCACATGAATCTTCCTTTAATTGCACATGTTTGTTCACTATCTATTATATTCTGTAATGTTTTAGTCATTCTGTTCATCACAATTTTTGCTAAAATCTTATAATCAATATTCATTACACTTATTTGTCTCCAGTTGTCCAAATCATTCTCATTTCCCTTCTTAAAGATCAAGGAGACAACAGAATGATAAAAATCTTTTTGCATCTCTCCTGTTTTGATACCTTCGTTATACATTTTAACCAATAAGTCGGCGATGTTTGAGCTGCATAATTTATAAAATTCTGATGGAAGGCCATCTGGGCCAGGGCTTTTCCCTACGTTTAACTCAGATATAGCAGTTAAAACTTCTTTAATGGTGATTGGGTTTGTCAGACCATCATCGTTTATGCTTGGTGTTATTTTACAATTGCTTAAAAATTTCAAAATGTCATGATCATCGACGTTAACCCTAGTCGAACCTTCACGACATGTCTTAGCTATTAAGTTCCGTTTATCATTTTCATCAGTTATCACATTACCTAAATCATCCTTAATGCCTTTTATATACTTACTTTCTTTGCGTTTTTGTAACTGTTTGATGATGGTTTGTAAATTTCCTGAGTGAATTGTATCTACACCGGCTTGTATTTGAATATTTAAAGTAAGATCATCATTTATCTGCGTTATTTCTGATTTGATTTTGTATAATTCCTCCTCTTCTTCTTCATCTCTAATCTGTTTAGTCTGGAGTTCTATGTATTTTGAAATCAATGAGTAATATTTTTCATTTTTTTGAATGTTAAGATCTTTGCATTTCCTTTTAAAGAAAGCAGTTATTTGTTTTTTAAAAATAGCCCACATGTGGTTGTCTGATTTCGTTAAAACTCTTAGATCCTTAATTCTATTTATTTCGTCTGTTAATTCACCAACTAATTCTTTATTTTTTAAACAGTTTGTATTTAATTTCCAATACCCAATTTGAGCTCTGTTGTCAAAGCTTAATTTAACAGAAACACCTAGGTGATCCGACTCGACCAGGTATTCAGTTTTATAAATCATGACATGGATTTTGTCAGATACATAGATCCTGTCTATTCTAGTTTTTATTTTTTTGTCAAATCTAGTAAACCCAAAATCTTCCGGGAATTTTTCTCTGAATGAATCTTTGAGTTTACATGTTTCTGAAACCCTTTTCAGCAGTTTACCCTCTCTAGAAATGGAGTTGCTAGGTGGAAATTTATCATTTCTGTGTGTGGTGGTGTTAAAATCTCCACATAATATAGTACTGTATCCAACAGATAATTCATACAGCTTGTGAAGGATCCTCATTTTTCCTGCTCTATCTGGTGGGGTGTACACATTAATTATTCTAATCTTTTGGTTTTTTATATAGCAATCAACCATCAGCAGTCTTCCTGGTATAATATGCCGAATCTTAATTATTTCTACATCAATGTTAAACAGTACAGCAACTCCATCTGCTCGGTTTTCACCAATAGAAATTATGATATTTTCATTAATCCACATTTTTTTAACATCTTCCACATCCTGTGCAGAGGTCAGTCTTAGTTCTTGAAGGCAAAAAATGTCAGTTTTCTTCTGCAAAAGAGCAGCTATTTTCTTTACTCGGTTTTTTTCGGATTGTATACCTCTTATATTTAGAGAGGTTACATTAAGGTTCGTCATCTTTTTTTATTTTTAACAGAAGGACATTCACGAGCTTTTTTAGAAATAGATTGCAAGGGGGATTCCCTCTTACGTCTTTTATCGCTCTTATTGTCAATTTCAGCAGTTATTATCACAGTGGAAGAATTTAAAGCGTCACCTTGTTTACATTGAAGTTTCTGCGCGGTCTCGGATGATCCGGAGCGAGATGTAGATGTCTCCTTATCCACGGTGATGGTCCCTGGTAGCGGGGTGTACTGGGTTCCTACGGAGTCCTCTGTACCATCCGATGAGCTGGTAGATGTAGAGGTCGTTGTAGTAGCTGAAGTAGAGGAGTCATCAGCGCTGGTTTGCTGCTTGTCACTCTCCCATGAGCTGTCGATGCCCATCAGCTGTCCTTCCGTCGGTGTCTCTGCTGTTCCGGTGTCCGGATCTGCCACCGTCTCCTGCGCTGTTTGCTGTGTAGACTCGATAGTGCGGTTTTCCTCCAAGATCTCATTGATCACCTCCTCGGTCGGCCTGAGTGCTTTAAGTTTGTTGCTATACGAATTCGGGCACTGGAAATAAAGATGCCCTGCTGTTTGGCAAAGGTTGCACACCACGGTGTTTGTACACTCTTTCCCTTTGTGGCCAAAATTACCGCATTTCCAACACTTGGTTTCGTCGCAATCTTTTGCCTGGTGGTCAGCACTCATGCACACGAAACATCTCTGCACTTGTCCTGGGTATGAGATAGTGCCGTTGTATGGGCCTATGGAGATGGAGTTGGGAATTGTGGTCAAGCTTCCATCCGGAGACTTCTTTACCTTGACTTTGTAACGCCTAACTCCGTACCATAAACCGAATTGATCTACGGGTTTGTGTACAGGCTGTAATATTTCACAGTAGCGTGTGATGTAACACTCTATGTCCCCATCGGAGACACGTCCAGTCCAGAATTTTACTACAATGTACTTTACATCCTGTGGGGCTGATGTTGTCATAACCCACAATCTCCAAAACTCATTTCCTGAAGAATTGTTAAAAATGTCTGTGAATCTCAGTAAAGCTGATTCATTAGTGAAGCAGATCTCATAGTCTTTTCTATTCTGAAGGAAAATAAAAGAATGTATATCAGCTGCATTAATCCACTGGCTATGTAGTAGGTTCGCCCCGACCTTGGAGCGGTTCGGTGTGACTCCTTCTCCGGTAAAGCGGAGTCTAACCCAGTGCCTCGCGGCCACTGGTGGGGAAACTCCCCTGGGCTCCATTTCACAACGCCCACAGGGAGCTCCTCAACATCACACTGACAAGTTCAGAAGTTCAGTCCACCGGTCTTGGCCTTGGCCCTAGCCTTACCACCGGTTTTCCCTCTGCCGCTCATAATTCTAACAACAGCGCCGTGTGAACAAAGCTTTACCACCCTTACCTCTTCCAGACATCGCTAAACGTTTCTTACGCTACTTTAAAGTGAAACAATAAAGCTGTAACACCCAGCGCGCCTCTGTTATACTTCTCTACAGGACCTGCTTGAAGACACTGGAGCACTGGAGGAGGCGGAGCTAAATGCCACGTTCCTCCAAAGCCTCCAGCACCACATTTAGACCAACTGGAACAAGGACTCCACGCTAAGTCACAAAAAGTACAATTTTACAATATGAGATAGTTTAGGCAAGCACAGTTAAGCGCGACAAATGCCGTCCTACAACTCTTACTGTTACTACTACTGCTAAACACAAGAATAAGACTGTCGAAGATGGGTGGGGTGTGGTCTTCTCCAAGCTGGGATTAAAAAGGACAGACGAACACAGGTGAATCGTTTCATATATTTTTCCTGTTCTGCGAGGAAGACACGGACACTACGATGGCACACAAGAGGATTTAATATCCTGTTAATAATAAAACCTCTAAATCTGTGCAGGTTAAATATGGTGTCCCACAAGGGACAGTCCTAGGACCACTTCTATTCACACTGTACATGTTACCCTTAGGCGAAATTATGCATAAGCATGACATCAGTTTCCATTCCTACGCAGACGACACTCAGCTATATTTATCGGCAAAACCCGATGATTTAGGCGCAAACAGTAAGATTGAGAAATGTGTAGAAGAGATAAAACATTGGATGGCATGTAACTTTCTAGCACTAAATGCCGATAAAACAGAATTGATAATAGTTGGGTCTAGGGCTGCGAGAGACAAGATACATAATGCAGCATTGAATCTACATTCTTTTACTATAACCCCCAGCGCAGAGGTAAAGAACTTGGGCGTCACAATAGACCCAGATCTCTCGTTCGATACACATATTAATAATATAACTAGGGTAGCGTTCTTTCACTTGCGCAACATTGCCAAAATTAGAAACATATTAAATATTAGTGATGCAGAAAAACTAATCCATGCATTCATATCCTCTCGTTTAGATTATTGCAACAGTCTCCTAGCTGGATGTTCTGGTAAATCGATAAACAAACTCCAGCTGGTTCAGAACGCAGCAGCACGAGTTTTAACAAAAACTAAAAAGTTTGATCACATTAGTCCCGTACTATCGTCATTACACTGGCTGCCAATTAGATTCCGTATTGACTATAAAATACTTTTATTAACATATAAAACGCTGCATGGCTTAGCTCCAGACTATCTTAGTGAACTTATTGAACAATATAACCCAGCGCGTTCACTTCGCTCGCAGGACGCAGGGTTATTAACTGTTCCTAGGATCAAAAAGATCACAGCAGGTGGAAGAGCCTTTTCTTTTAAAGCTCCACAATTGTGGAATAATCTTCCTGCCTCTATTCGGGACTCAGACACAGTCTCAATGTTTAAAACTCGATTAAAGACTCATCTGTTTAGTTTGGCCTTTGATTAATCTGTTACATATTTACTACATCTCGTATCTTTTCTCCGAGGTTCACCTGGAGAGTAACATTGCAGTCGGAGCCTACAATACCAGCATCGCTGCTCCGACACGGAATGAAAGCCTGGCGTTCATCAACAGACATTTACAGTGACAATATCATAACCCAGAACTTTCATTTTTACCTTTACTTAGTCTGATTGTGTGATTTGTGTGTGACTTGTGTATTTGTCTGTATTTTGTGTAATCTGTGTGTTAACGGGCTGCCCAATGGAGGATGGGTTCCCTTTTGAGTCTTGGTTCTCCCGAGGTTTCTTCCTATTCCCCACTATCTTAGGGAGTTTTTCCTCGCCACTGTCGCCCTTGGCTTGCTCATTAGGGTTCTGGACCCGTAGTATTGTTAACCTTTTAAATCCTGTAAGGCGCTTTGTGACAACATGTGTTGTGAAAAGCGCTATACAAATAAACTTTGATTGATTGATTGATTGATTTGCACTCCTTTGCAAGCTTTGACTCTTCTGAAAGCCATGGATGATTGCGATTCCGATGGAGGAGAGGAACTTTCTTTTAGTGCTGAAGACTCTGATCTGGCTTTTTCAAGTGGCACAGATATGAGTGGACAATCGGATGATGAAAACCTTAGCCCTCCACGAAAGAAGCGTTCTGTTGCTAAGGATGTCAGTAGGCCTGCAACAAACATAAACGCAAAAGATGGAACCGCCTGGGAAAAGACAGATATTGTACACAGTCGTGGACACGACAACACTACTTTTACGTTCAGTGAGACCGCAGGACCTACAGAGCATGCCAAGGTAACGTAAAACTCTTTTCGTAGATGTATACAAGAAAAGTACCGAGGTGAATTTGGCCAGCTATATTTCCTGTTTTTGTAGATGTATAGAAGAAAACACTAAACTGAATTGTGCCTGCTATTTTAATTGCATGTAAGTAATGTTTTTCTTTTACTCATACAGCGCAGAATCACAAGCAGGTTGCAGAGCTTTCTGTGTTTGATCGACATAGATATGCTGAGGACCATCACACACTGCACGGTCCATGAAGCCCACAGAGCGGATCAGAGCTGGAACCTGTCTGTCAGCGAGTTGATGGCTTTCATCGCAGTGCTTTTTCTGCGGGCAATACTCTGTCCAGTTGGAGCGATGGCCGATTGTTGGTCTAGGAAGTACGCTGTGCCCGCAGTCAGGGACACGATGTCGCGTGACCGCTATACAGAAATTATGCGTTACTTGCGCTTTGATGACAAGGACACCCGTGCAGAACGTGTAAAGAGCGACAGATTTGCTGCAATCTCGGACATCTGGCAATGTTTTGTACGTAACTGCACTCTGTGTTACACGCCAGGACAACACATCACCGTTGATGAGCAGCTCTTTCCAACTAAGGTGTGCTGTCCTTTCCTGCAATACATCGCTACAAAACCTGACAAGTTTGGCATAAAGTTTTGGATTGCTGCTGATTTGAAGACCAAGTACATGTGCAATGCTCTTCCATATTTGGGAAAGGACCCCAGTCGTTCCAAGGGAGAAAGACTGCCTGAAAATGTCGTCATGAGACTCATGGAGCCATATCTGGACAAGGGCAGAACAGTCACCACCGACAACTTCTTCACATCCCTGTCTCTGGCCAACAGACTACTAGCACGCAACACAGCTCTGCTTGGGACAATCAACAAGATCAGAAGGGAAATTCCTCCTCCAGCAAAAAACACCATGGGACGTGAGGAATTCTCCACACATGTTTACACATCAGGAAGTGTCATACTGACAACGTACGCTGCGAAAAAAAACAAAGTAGTCTGCATTCTCAGCACAATGCACAAACAAGTCACGATCTCCGAAGGGCGCAAAAGGAAACCAAACACGATCACAGACTACAACATCATGAAGGTATGTTGATAAATGTCACATTATTGAATTTTGGTCATACATTATGAAAACATTTTTTCTGACATATAACATATATATAACCTTTTTACTTCTTTGCAGTGCGGTGTGGATGTCATGGACCAGAAGGTGCGTGGGTATACCGTCCGCGCAGGAACACGCAGGTGGCCAGTTGCAGTGTTCTACAACATGCTAGACTTGGCAGCAATGAACGCACACATTTTATACAAGGCATGCACAGGGTCCACGGAGAGAAGAAGAGACTTTTTACATGGTCTTGCTGAGGAACTTCGGCGTCGGTTCTTACAGGAAAAGACAATGGCGAAAAAGCAACGACCTCCACCTGCTCCTGGAAAGAAGACGCAGTGTCAGGTGCAGATACACTGCAACAGAAATCACAGCTCAGAGCGGTGTGCTGTGTGTGCCAAGTACACCTGTCGAAAATGTAGAAAGGACGGGCCATGGATATGTGGAAACTGTTAGTTTGCTGGATGCTCATAGCGCATAGATTCAGTGCTGTGGAGGGCTCTGAAAACAGACTGATCCAAGTCTTTTATTGACTTATAAAGCACTGCACGGGCTTGCTCCTTAGTACCTCCAGGAAGTTATCATCACAGGGTGCTGGTTCCTCCTATTAGTTCCAACAATTAATAAGGTAACAGCAGGGGGAAGAGCCTTTTCTTCTAAGGCCCTCCAACTATGGAATAACCTTCCAGAATGTGTCCGGAACTCTGACACAGTCTCAATCTTTAAGTCTAGGTTGAAAACGTACTTGTTTAGTTTAGCGTTTGATAATTAATATCCCCCCTTATATAAAGGTACAGATCCAGGGGTTCATAGGCGAAGGATTTAATGGTAGACTGGGGCACCGGTGCTGTCATCCTGTCACTGCATGTGGTCACTCAAGTTTGTTGCATTGGATGGATGCTAATGTCTCAGAATGCTCCCAAGTCTGTTACCTTCTGGTTCTGCCTTTTTCAGGTAGGCTGTAATAATTTAACTTGATGCCGGAGTTCTTGCCACATTCCAGAAATGTTTATAATCTCATCTGTCCTGTATAGGTCCTTATACAGAGCTAATTTTCCCTGTTCTATCTTCTCCACATGGCTGCCCGCCTACTCGAGGCACACCGAGATGAGGAGAGACGAGCCTTTCCAGAGATCCATCTTGGGCCGGCCACCTCCTGCCTAACCAGATATGAGGGAGGATCAACCCACTGCCCTGACTAACCAGTGTGGATGATGGATAAAGGATGATGGATAGAACTAAACAGGAATAACATGAAGGACTCGTGTTTATAAATCTACACCAAGATGGATTTTATCCCTCACATCTTTTCTGTTTTTCTCTCGTTCTTTAAATTGTTGTCATGGTGACCGGCGTCAGCCAGAGGAGGATGGGTTCCCCCCCTGAGTCTTGGTTCCTCTCAAGGTTTCTTCCTCATGCCCTTAGGAAGTTTTTCCTTGCCACTGTCGCCCTTGGCTTGCTCATTGGGGGCTTGGACTCGGACACTTGTAAAGCTGCTTTGTGACAACAACTGTTGTAAAAAGCACTATATAAATAAAATTTGATTGATGATGGTCTTATTGCTACAAAGAGAATCTCTTGCTGAACATACCACACATTCCACTTTATGACCTCACACATAGGTCACACAAGTTCAGACAAAATAAAAGCAATTTCAGACTAAAGAAGTAAAAATTACATTTCTTGAAATCGTTGTTTGCTATTGGGGATATGCAGTCAGAGGCTGTCAACATGCTACAGAAGACTACTCCTAGTTCTCTCTGTGCTGAAACTGGGTGATCATTTCAATTAGGCACAGGGTGTATTTTTCAGGTTTTCAGAAGGCAGAAGACAATGACAAAGAAGAGGCGGCAGAGCTGTCCATCCCACAGCATGGTTTATCACCTTTGAATGAAAGTGTTTTGTCCTCAAATAGCAAAAAAACATGATTCAACTCCCAGTATGACAGACAGGGCAGGATGGCTGCACAGAAAATCACAAGGGTGACCCCAGGGCCCCCACCACGTGCCAATACCCACACCACTCTACTAGATAACCAAGGGCTGAATGAGACTGACATGTGGGCTGATATAGGTTTGTGTGTGTGGGTCAAAAGGAAAGGCTCCATCTAGTCTCTGGGAGAGAGCAGAAGGGCAAATATTCTCATTTGCCTAGTAATGTGATAATTTGATAGTCAAAAGTCAAGTGAGAGGCAAACTGTGGCCTTACAGAAGTTGGTGGAGTGTCTACAACACCACACGTTAAGTAATGATTGATGAGTAATTGGCTCCTTTAAGAGATAAATGTTCATTTCGATGTCTTTAATGTAAGTGAAATTGATTAAAATTTTATGATTCACTGATTTATGTGCTTCATGTTTTGTTTCTATTTGTTGTTGTTTTGTTATTTTATTCTTATTCACTGTTATTTATATAATTTGTTGGTAAAACTATTCAAGACTATTGTTTCTAATCAATTGAATGCATTCAACACTACTTGAATGCATTCAACACTACTGCAATGAATGCATTCAACACTCCTTACATTTCTAATGCTTATGAAGGCTGTATACATTTCAGTGTATGTATTTTTAAAAATATATTCAAACAATTCAAATAAAAAAACAGTCTAGAAGACAAATGACCTTTGGTTATGATCAAATAAATGTAGCTTGACTACCATCTAGTGGCCATAATGGCAAAACACCTTCAGACTGAATTATATAGAAACAATGTTTTTATGGTTTTTGTGATGCTTTTCCATTTCGTGACAGCATATTTTGCAATAGAAATATGTGCTATAACAAAACACATTTAATTTGACACAAATATTGACTGCTTTCCATGTGAAACAGATATATCCTCCTTACAGACACAATCCCAGTCTCCTCGCCATGTCTAATGTTGTGACATTGTTCCCATAATCCATGATAAAGTGTAAGTTACTTAAATGTGTGTCATCGGGAGAGGGGGTACATCGGTCGCCCGCAGGTCCCTTGTGTTCAAATACCAGACTTTGGTCGTAATGATTCCTAAGCGGAGTGCTGAGTCTATGTCGCAGACAGTGATGTCAGTAACGCGTTACTTAGTAACGCGTAATCTTACCACTTTTTTCGGTAACGAGTAATATAACGCGCTACTATTTCCAGTCCAGTAATCAGATTAAAGTTACTTATCTAAGTAACTGTGCGTTACTATTTTTATTTTCCCTAGTAAAAATATATATTTTTGCTTTCTTCTTGGCTCAGTTCTACTTTTGAGTCTGACCGTAGCGCTCGACTCCGCATGATGCGCGCGACCCTGTGAGAGCGCGAGCACGTTTTACAAGTCATTTTTTGGTCTCCTCCCGTAACGATACGTGGTAGTATAAAGAAATACCCCTCAAAAACAGGGGAAGGAACATTTACCTGATAGAATTTTAATGTTGCACTGTGTTCCATGTTTGAAAAGTGCTGTAATTTTGGGTAATGTAGCCTACTTTAAAATGCTTGAATTTGTAATGGTATTTCGTTTCACAAGGTGTCTGACTGAATAGTTCGCTTGTATTACGTTTACAAATAAATTTACAAATAATACCGCGCAGCTACACAAACGTAATGTCAGGAGATACTGTAGCGATTACTACTGCTCACAGCGAATTCCCTAACGGACAGACACTTGGCCACTCAAGGAGTCTTAGCCTTTTAAGTGACACTGGGGGGGCGGGGCCTGCGCGCGCCAGGGGTGCGTTATCAATAAAGTTTCCCTCCTGTTATCTGTTAAGCAGTTTCTGCCTCAGTTACCGAACCTGTTTCAATACATTGTTACTGTTTAAAATGCACTTCCAATAAAGTGTGTATTGGAAAAATTAATTTTGCTGCTGAATGTAACTACTAAAGTAACTTGTAATCTAACGTAGTTACTTTTAAAATCAAGTAATCAGTAACGTAACTAAGTTACTTTTAAAAGGTGTAATCAGTAGTCAGTAATCGGATTACTTTTTCAAGGTAACTAAGCCATCACTGGTCGCAGAGAGATTTAGACAAGCTTGAAGGATATGTTTCTAATCCCAATGGGTAAGTTTATTCACAGCACCCGTGGACAAAAAGAAATGAAAAACTTGTACACACAAAGAAAACAAACGAATGTTAAAATCTTGAGGTTATCATCAGATTTTTAAACTGCACCATAGCTAGTGATGGGACATCTGAAGCGAGGCTTCGAGACGTGTACCGAGTAAAAAGGGGCGTGTCCGATGAAGCCCCGCTTCGGAGCTTGTGTCATATTGAGCAAAATCACGTGATCAGCAACAAACGAGGCCTCGCATTACATCGGCGACGTCATTGCTTCATTTTGCGTATCGTTTTTCTAAATAAAAGCGCTATGAACCCTGTTGCTTCGTGGGTTGTAGTAGGTGGTTAAATTTAAAATCTGGAACGTTCTAAATTCTTTTTTGTTTGATCAGGATGTATATCAGATTCACACATCAAAAACAGACTAAAAACCATTGGAAGAGGCAAACCTTATTTGTAATGTTAAAAACATTTTACGTTTGGCAGACGCCCTTATCCAGAGCGACTTACATTTTATCTCATTTTTATATAAGTGAGCAATTGAGGGTTAAGGGGCACCTCGGTCATGGCCTCAGGTCTGGGGATCGAACCCACGACCCTCCGGTTACAAGACCAGTTCCCTAACCACTTCCCTTCCCTAACCACCAGGCCATGACTGCCAAACCAGATCTAGAACCCCCAAGAAGCAATTATTTTAAACACATTCTGTTTTTTTTTAAATCATTTTCTAACTCAAAATATTCAGTCTGCCTCAACAATCACTCAATTCCCAATATAGTAAAGTACAACATATCTTCATTGTCAAATAAGTCCATGTGACATACAAGAAAACCCAACACAACCACTAATGGTCAAGGATTAGATTGGCTACAAATCATTTTAATAATTAAAACATGATTTAATTGATTCTCCTGTTACTAAACATGAGTTTGATTGAAACTTTGTGACAATATTGCATTTACAAATCTTTGAAAGTATGATCCAACTGAATGACGAGGCTGTTATTTTCATCAGCAGATGTCACTAGTGAGTGATGAATGAAGCCTCGAGTAATGAACCTTTTTGCAAAGCAAAGGGTTGGAAAGCTTCATTGCTTCAAGAGGCTTCATTTGCCCATCACTAACCATAGCACGTTAAAGCAACCTCTTTCTCACTGACTTACTGCAGCCAGTACGGACACACTCAGGAAACCAAACCAACCTCTACAAAACCAATCCTCTCTTCTCACTGCACTCTGTCCCTATATACCCATAACCCCACCATCTGCTTAATTGGACCAAACCAATTACCGACTGGGGTGCGTTCATAGGGGTATGCAATAAAATGGCTTTAACATAAAAAACACACATATGACAAATAATAACACATACACAACACAGGCGCCCGCACTCCCTTGCATTTCCAACACAGGTAAGTATACATTTCCCAGTGCACAACATGATTCATAAAACATGTGATAACATTAATTCATCACATCATAGAGTATTTGCAATAATGGGGATGAGACAGGTTCTTCTGACCTCATCACAATATGTATCATTACCAAACCATACAATGACAAATTAGTGTTTAAAATACAGTTCTACATACGTTCATAACAGAGACCGTATATATAAGTGGACTGGACGACACGAGTGAAAAGTGAAGCCTCCGTGTGTCAGCTGCCCTCTAGTGGCTGGCTGCAGTACAAGTTTTAACCCTGCCCATTCCCATGTAAGTGAACGGGCCAGATGAGAAACTTTGAATTTTTATTACACGTAAAATAAGTTTTTTGAGCAATTATATTTTGTCAATTCTATAAGACCCAGATTTTATAGAAGTTATTGAGTGTTATCTAAAGGGGTGTGTCGATAAGGTGATTGACCTAGATGTTGGTTGACATCTAATACCAGACGCTCAAACGTGAACGCGCTCAACAGCAAAACTCTCGACAACAGTATTAAAACCTTTTACCTTTGTTTATTTTGTAAAACGTCAAGTGTCTATACTGGTGGGCGTATCCTAACGAATGTCGGGGCGGAGATACGGTCTCTGGCGGAGATACTGTCCTGCCTACACTGTAAAAAATGAAGTGTTAAAATTACTTTAAAAAAAATGAAGGCAAGTGTTTGCATGGATCTTTTTGAGTTGATTTAACTTGCTGTATATGTAACCCATCTAAGTAACATAAATACACTTAAATAAATTATCACAGTATAACTAAAATCAATATGTTGAGTTAACTTAAATATTTTGAGTTGACGGAGGGCTGGAAATTAAGTTGAACATACTTAGTTTTTTAAATAAACACAACTAAATGAATTCAAAGTTTAGTCACTCAAATTTAAGTTGTCAGAACTAATTTCTTTTAATTCTACCAACATAGAAAAATCCATGCAAACACTTGCCTTAATTTATTTGCTTTTGTATTACTTAAAATATAAGCCTCCTTAACTACCACTCAAATAAATAAATTTCCAGACATCAAATACAATTTTTGCATTTATTACAAACAATAATAATAATTATTATAATTTTATTAATAATAATTTTTTGTAAATTTACTGCAGTTAAATAAAACATACATAGGTCTGTAACTTCAAACAAGAAATGTTTTTTGTGCTATGGAAGTCCAGAAAGGTCCCTTCACGTAATACCCACACACACACACACACACACTATATATATATGAAGAGTTTGGTTCCAAAACGCGATAAACGCCATTAAAAAAAAATTAGTTAGAGCCGGAATCAGAATGGTATGTGACAGTTGGGGCAGTCATGGCCTGGCGGTTAGGGAACTGGTCTTGTGACCGGAGGGTCGTGGGTTCGATTCCCAGACAGGCCATGACTGAGGTGCCCTTGAGCAAGGCACCTAACCCCAACTGCTCCCCGGGCGCCGGGCTAGGGCTGCCCACCGCTCTGGGCACGTGTGATCCACAGCCCCCTAGTAATCACTAGTGTGTGTGTGTGTGTGTTCTGACTGCACAGATGGGTTAAAAGCGGAGGACAAATTTCGATTGGGGTGTAAAAATCACAATTGACAAAATATGGCACATTTCACATTTTTTTCATTTCACCACTCTTGAAAAGCCAATATTCAATTTTGATCTAAACGCCACATCCGCCGTGTAATACTGCCCTGCTTTCTCTCTTTCTTTCCAAAATGCAACAAACGCCAATCCTGATTTCCCGCAGAACGCCACATCTCCACTCATCCAATCACAGCGCACCACCACATATGGAAACATCATAGACGCGACCTGTTGAGCCGCCCGGCATTTCTTGTAGCCTACTTTGTTAAAATATATCTCGTTTTTCACTCTCAAAGTCCGCTAAAATGAACGGTTTTGATGGTATAGAGGAGCCTGTTCGTATAGCAGCTATACTATTTATGTTAATAGTTATACTATTTTACTATTTATGTCTGTAACGGGTGCGAGGGAGTCGAGGATGCAAAGACGAGGTGCATTCAAAGGCTACGTGTATTGAGCTTGACGATGGACACACTCACGGCGTCTTGAAACAGGTGTCAATCACACTGAACAGTAAACGCTCACGGCGCATCATAACACCAGTAGAATACACTAAACAGTACACGCTCACGGCGTGCTGACACGGTTTAACACACACAACGAATGTCACGTTAAAGACGAGCACCAAACGATACAAACACACACTATATACACGTAGCCTAACAAGCACCGCGTGAAACACATTAGTCTAACGAGACAAGTGAACACACACACACACACACACAGACGTACATACAAAGACACGGAGAACATTAACACACGCTCGAAGGGAGGGGTTCGGGGCTGTAGCGTGACAATGTCTTGTTCGTTAATGAAATGTTTTGAAATTTGTGTTTTTAGGCCCAAGGGTCAAACTATTATATTAAGATGTACAATTTACAGTTATTTATTATTGTATTTTGCACATTTTCAGTAAAAAAAATGTTCTATTTATGCCAAAGGATATACAAGACATTTTGAAAAAAACATGGCATGGATTTATTGCGTTTTTGCGAAAAAACGAATTGTTTTTTTTTAATAAATCTTTAAATATTAAAATCTTGATTTGATTTGTTTGTGTTTTTTAACCTTAGTATGGTATTTGATAGTTTGAAACAGAAAACAGTGGTTTTTAGCCTACCACTTTCTTGCTAAAGAAAACACATTTTTACTCAAATTGATCAAAATGGATTTATAGCGTTTTGGAACCAAATTCTTCATACATATATATATATATATATATATATATATATATATATATAATGTAGTTATGTCCTGTTTGTGATGTCACATAAGGCCTGACTCACACTGTAGTTTTTTCCCGTTTGTGATGTCACATAAGGCCTGACTCACACTGTAGTTCTGTCCTATTTGTGATGTCACGTAAGGCCTGACACACTGTAGTTCTGTCCTGTTTGTAATGTCACATATTGCCTGACTCATACTGTAGTTCTGTCCCATTTGTGATGTCACGTAAGGCCTGACTCACACTGTAGTTCTGTCCTGTTTGTGATGTCACATAAGGCCTGACTCACACTGTAGTTCTGTCCTGTTTGTGATGTCACATAAGGCCTGACTCACACTGTAGTTCTGTCCTGTTTGTGATGTCACATAAAGCCTGACACACTGTAGTTCTGTCCCGTTTGTGATGTCACATAAGGCCTGACACACTGTAGTTCTGTCCTGTTTGTCATGTCACATAATGCCTGACTCACACTGTAGTTCTGTCCCGTTTGTGATGTCACGTAAGGCCTGACACACTGTAGTTCTGTCCTGTTTGTGATGTCACATAAGGCCTGACTCACACTATAGTTCTGTCCTGTTTGTGATGTCACATAAGGCCTGACTCACACTGTAGTTCTGTCCTGTTTGTGATGTCACATAAGGCCTGACACACTGTAGTTCTGTCCCGTTTGTGATGTCACATAAGGCCTGACACACTGTAGTTCTGTCCTGTTTGTGATGTCACATAAGGCCTGACTCACACTGTATTTCTGTCCTGTTTGTATCGAAGGCCGTTTTAACATAAAATGGGCTTCACCCCACTTACATTCGAGATATCTGTAACTACATTACAGATATCTGTATATTTAATTTAAGATATCTCTAATTATATTTTAACTAGGCAAAATGTCAATTTGAGATATCTCCAATTACATTCTGACTAAATTACGTCATATTCACCGTTGATTTGTATGGAGGCTCAAGTTCAAGATATCTGCAATTAATTACTGACTAGTCAATTATGACTAGTCAAAAAGTCAATTACAGATATCTCGTTTTTTGTTCTGACTCATTATTCTAATTAAAGATATCTTAAACATACTCATTATTTAAGATATCTTAAACATATTTTTAGATATCTTAAACTAAGATTTGACTAGTGCAAATTAAATATCAGATATCTTGAAAGTAAGTAATGACTAGGCATAACAAAGTTAGAGATATCCAGAACTGTATTTTTGACTAGTCAAAAGTCATTTAAAAATGTCTACAAATAAATTGCAGATATCTTGAATATTTTTTATCTAGATGTTTTTTTTTATTCCTGTTATCTTGAATAATTATTCTGACTAGTCGGAATGTGTTTGTAGATATCTTCAATAATCATTTTGTCTAGTCAATACGTCCCAGATTTACGTAGCATTTTGGCGCCAAACTTGGCACTCTTTGTATTTGCTAATCTAGGGTGACCAGATTTGGGTTTCTGAAAAGGAGGACACCTTTTTTGCCGGGGTCATCGGTGTATCTGTGTTTGATATGACACAAATGACATGGTGTCTGTTGTTTTGTGGTGTTCAATAAATGCAATTTTTACACATAGTACCTGCCGTACACATCAAGCACTCTGCCTCATATGGTTCACGACCCTGGCGGAAGCACAGGAATTTTTTTCTTTAACTCCTCCGTAAACGTTCACTTTAGTTTCGGCATTGCCGTAGAACCGGCGGACACACGTGCTTTCGCTTGTAAACACTCGGGGGTAGACTGACAGGCCCACACTTTCTTCTTCACACACACACAATATAAAGTAGATAGATTTGAGGAGAAATACGTGACTAATTTGCGATACAGAAAAACCTGGAATTAAGTGGAATGGAACGGAGTGGCAATTCTAATCACAATGCACTGTACATGTATTATGATTGAGTCAGTCGAACAAAACCCTGGACGATTTTGAAATTCCCCCCGGACATTTATTTAGGTCTCAAAAGTAGGACATGTCCGGGAAAAAGAGGACATCTGGTCACTCTAGCTAATCAGTGGTCTGTACGCGATGTCAGGACAGTCGAACTCACATTCTCGCGTTTTTAATACTATTTTTAGTGCCGCATAATCCATACTGTTGAGCTCTTTCAAGATTGTGGCATTTTCTGTCAATTTTTTCAAGAACAGCTAACGCCATTTTACCCACCCAAAATTCCGCAGGCAGCAGTTTCGACGACTCGGCAACATCGCAAAAGGGGCGTAATGCACGTACTTCTTTAATTCAGATATCTAAAAATGTCATTTTGACTAGTCATAATTACGTTAGAGATATCTTGAATAAGAATTACGGATGTGTGACTCATAAAATGACGAATCCAGTGACGTCATTTTAGATATCTTAAAAGCACTTGAGACGAAAAAGTCAAAAAGGCGGCTCTCACAGATGTGTTGGCCTGGTCAAGATGATAGTGAGCCTGATCACAGCATGATCCACTCCAGCCTTCTGCTGGTAAGCAAACTTCAGGGGGTCCAGGAAAGGGCTGACCTGAGGTCTGAGATGTGTCAGAACAAGTCTTTCAAGGACCTTCATGACATGAGATGTGAGAGCCACTGGTCTGTAGTCATTGAGAGTGGAAGTCTGAGACTTTTTTTGCAACAGGAACCAGACATGATGATTTCCCCAACACCTGCTGGAGGATCTCACACAGCTGAGAGGCACAGACCTTCAGGACTCTTGGGACAATTCCATGAGGGCCTGCAGCTTTTCCTGGCTTCAGCTTCTCCAACTGCCTCTTCACCTGGTAGGCGGTCACCTCCAAAGGTGGTCATTGACTACAAACGGGCACTCGCTAAAGCACGCTCAGCATACCTAGCCTCACTGATAGAGAAAAATAAAAACAATCCTAGATTTCTTTTTAATACTATTTCCAAACTTACAAAAAATCAAGCAGGCGCAGAACCTCAGATTCCAGTAAACCTCACTAGTAATGTATTTATAGATTTTTTTGATAATAAAATAGAGAATATTAGACAAAATATAAAACCTTTTATTAGTAATACAACTGGTATGTCATCTGGTTTGGTTGACATCGATTTAAATCGCATACTGGGAGAAAAACTTGATGCTTTTCATCCACTCCCACAATCAGAATTAGAAAAAAAAAATCTTCCTTAAATTGTGCTACCTGCAGACTCGGTTCCATCAAAGTTATTAAAAGAGGTATTACCAGCGGTAACTGAACCTCTTCTAACTATAGTTAACTCATCCATTACAATAGGTCACATGCCCAAATCATGTAAATTAGCAGTTATTAAACCTCTGATTAAGAAACCAAATCTTGATCCTACTGTACTATCTAATTATAGACCCATTTCAAACACATCATTTATATCTAAGATCATAGAAAAAGCTGTTGCCCAGCAATTATGCCTATATCTGCATAGGCATCACATATTTGAAAAGTTCCAATCTGGTTTTAGGCCCCATCACAGTACTGAAACAGCATTAGTTAAAGTAACAAATGACCTCCTCCTTGCTTCAGATCAAGGTTATGTATCGCTGTTAGTGCTTCTTGATCTTAGTGCAGCTTTCGACACAATTGATCATAGGATCTTGCTAGAAAGGTTAGAACGCTGGGTTGGAGTCTCAGGCACAGCCCTTTCATGGTTTCAGTCTTACTTAACAAATCGCTATCAGTTTGTAGAGCTCAATAATATTTCATCCAAACGTACAATGGTTAAATATGGGGTCTCGCAAGGCTCCATCTTAGGACCACTATTATTTACATTATATATGCTACCATTGGGCACAGTTATAAACAAACATGGTGTCAATTTTCACTGCTTTGCGGATGACACTCAACTTTACATATCAGCCAAACCCAATGACAAACTCAGTTTAGGAAAAATTGAGGCCTGTGTAAGAGATATTAAATGCTGGATGTCTCTAAACTTCCTACAATTAAATGAGGACAAAACAGAAGTTCTCCTTGTGGGCCCTAAGGCCGCAAGACAGAAAATTCCAAATTTAATGCTTAATCTTGCAGACTATCCCATTACACCTGGCACAGTAGCCAAAAACCTAGGCATCATACTCGACTCTGACCTATCATTTGATAAATATATAGATAATACTACTAGGATAGCTTTTCTACATCTCCGCAACATTGCCAAATTAAGAAATGCATTATCACAGGATGATGCAGAAAAATTGGTGCACGCCTTTGTTAGCTCTAGACTAGACTACTGCAATTCACTACTGTCAGGATGTTCAAATAGGAATCTAAATAAACTTCAAATAGTTCAAAATGCCGCAGCTAGAGTTCTGACCAGAACTAGAAAATTTCAGCATATTAGACCAGTCCTATCAGCCCTGCATTGGCTCCCAGTTAAATTTCGTATTGATTTTAAAATTCTATTATTAGCATATAAAGCACTACACGGGCTTGCTCCTGAATACCTCCAGGAACTTATTTCCTACTATGAACCCCCACGTCAACTAAGATCACAGGGTGCTGGTCTGTTATTAGTTCCACAAATTAACAAGGTAACAGCAGGGGGAAGAGCCTTTTCTTATAAGGCCCCCCAGCTTTGGAATAATCTTCCTAAATGTGTCCGGGACTCTGACACAGTCACAATCTTTAAATCTAGGTTGAAAACCCACTTATTTAGTCTAGCGTTTGATAATTAATATCCCCCTTAGATAAAGGTACAGATCCAGGGGTTCATAGACGAAGGGTTTTATGGTAGACTGGGGTGCTGGTGCTGTCATCCTGTCACTGCTCGTGGTCACTCAAGTTTGTTGACAGTGCAGTGGACAGATGCCATTGTCTCAGAATGTCCCCAAGCCTATGTTACCTTCTGGTTCTGCCTTTTTTAGCTAGGCTGTAATAATTTAACTTAATGCCGGAGTTGCTGCCACACTCCAGAAATGTTTATAATTTTACCTGTCCTGTACATGTCCTCATACAGAGCTAATTTTCCCTGTTTCATTTCACCACATGGCTGCCCGCCTGCTTGAGGAATAATGAGATGAGGAGAGACAAGCGATCCATCCTGGGCCGGCCACCTCCTGCCTAACCGGATGCCTACAGCATGATGGACATTATTACATCTTTTATATTCTGTCTAAATGGACATTATTGCATCTTTTACATTCTGTCTACATTCTGTCTATATTGTTGTTGTTGTCATGGTGACCGTTGTCGGCCAGAGGAGGATGGGTTCCCCCCCTGAGTCTTGGTTCCTCTCAAGGTTTCTTCCTCATGCAAAAAATTAGGGAGTTTTTCCTTGCCACTGTCGCCTTTGGCTTGCTCACTGGGGGCTAGGACTCGGCACTTGTAAAGCTGCTTTGTGACAACAACTGTTGTAAAAAGCGCTATATAAATAAAATTTGATTTGATTTGATTTTAAGTGACATCTGCCTGCAGCTCGCAGACAGTCAGCCTAGCCTGTGTGTCTGCTGCCTGGCCTCGGCTCTGGTTTGTCAATCCCCATTAACTACTCCTACACTACCACTATTAAGCCTAGCAGATATGCTACTGGAAATGAAAGCAGCACCTTCCCAAGGATGCCGTCTCGCTTCAAAAGGCCAGGCCTGCCCTCAAATCATGTCCAATTATGTATATAACCCACTTTGTTTCCTGAGCACCATTTAGACATCAAACAGTGTAGCGCCCATAACCTGCTGTAGGTCTCGGCACCACGCCGAACTGGAATGGGACCAGAGCATATTACGGCATGTGACATCGTCCACGCTAACTCACACACCTCTTTAACGTTATCCTTAGTGATCTCAGACTGTCTCAATCCCACATCATTGGTGACGATGAGTATAACTATCTTGGAATATTTACGTCTAGCCAGCACCTTTAAATTAGCCCTGATGTCAGGTGCTCTAGCCCCCGGAATACATTTGACTATGGCCGCTGGTGTCTCTAAAGGATTTGCTACATTCACATGTCAGAGTTGTGAGTCTCCAATAACCAGCTCAGTCAGTGTATTACTGAGTGGGGCAAACCTGTTTGACACGGGAACCTGAGTCTAACGGTGCTCAGCCCTCCAGCTATGCTGCCGAGACGTCACCCATTCTCCCTGCTGCGAGGGCTCTAATATCGGAGCTGAGGGCTCGCTGGCTACGGCTGTGCAAACCGGGCCTGCTACACTAGGTGCTACTGACTCTCTAGGACTTTCTAAAGCCCAGATGCGTGTAGTTCATGAAGGTGAATAGTGTGTATAGTGCAGTGGGGAACCGTCAGGGCCCTCTACGCCCTCTCAGAGGGCCTAAAATATTCTTAAAGCATTATATATATAATTATCCAATTTTATTTTATCTACTTACAGTTTGACATTCGACATCTAAACAATTACAAAAATATAAGCAAATAAAATATTCACCCGTGTCTATTCAATCTGTGTTGGAAGGTGAGGGGTTGAGTGGAAGCCTGTGAGCCTGTGTCTCCCCCTATCAGGACTGTGATGCCCGCTGTTCGTTTACAGAGGGCCTGGCAGTTATAATTCAGCGCAATACCAGTTTCAAATGACAGCAAAATTGACCAATCATATCTTCTCTCTTAGTGGGCGGGCTTAACTGTATGATAATTTCCGCCCGCTGTGGCGACGCTAGCTGTCGTTAGCACCATCGCTAGCTAGTTTCGATTCATCCCTTTGACGTCCTCGTGCGCGTTGTTTACATATTCCGCTTCCGAGAACCACGGAGCTGTGAACCTTATTTTGTTTGGAAACTTATTTTGCTTAAGATGTTATCTAGTACAGATATTATTGTTTATTGCGTTTTTAAAGCTGTACTGTCGTCTCAGTTTTTCTTTATTTAGTTTATTAAGAAAGGAAAAAAAAAATTTCGGGGGGGGGGGGGTAGCGGGCCCAGGTTTAAAGGTCACGGTTCGCTACTGGTATAGTGTGATGTGTATGAAGGTGCACAGTGTGCTGTATGTATGTGTGCTGTGGGTATGAGAAAGATATATGTATGTATGTGTCTCTGTGGTGTGTGTGTCTGTGTGGAATGGGTAAGAGACAGTATGTGTGTGGGTGTGTGGAGGGAGCTACCTGTTGTGACAGGATTAGAGTGCAATGTGTGTAGAGTCTTGTCTGGTTATGGTTCATGGGACTGTATGTGGTGTGTATGTTTATGGCATATATGATGCATATGTTGTGTGTATGAAGGTGTATTGTGTATGACCACCTCCTTTGCTATGTATCTGTCTGTGTACGTGGCGTGGGTATGAGAGAGATGTAGGTATGTGTGTGTCTGTGTGGAGTGTGTATGAGAGAGATGTATGTATGTATTGTCTGATTTATGACAAGTTAAAACACTGAGGCAAATTGAGAAAAAGCCTAACTTTGATTTTGATAAGTTTACATGAGAGCCCATGGGGCAATTTGTGGTGCATAGGGCCAAACAAATGGTCATAACTTAAAAAGTAATTATTCAAATGATTTAGATATTTAGGACCGCCGGAAAGGACAAGTTTATCTCCTATGTAAAATTTAAATGGAGCTTCTAGGTAAATGTTTAAGGATTTTACAGCAGTTTATCCAGGAGATTTTTGATCATTTTTCACGACAGCACACTAACTGGCAAATATAATTTTTAATTCTGAAAATTTTGCCATTAATTTCTATGGGGCTTTTAGAATGTTTAAATTCATAAACAATTACAAATCCTGTCAACTCAAAAAAAAAAACATAGCACAAGCCCTATAATAAGAAGAAGTATGAGGCATAACAAAATAAGACTTTTCAAGCTCTATAATAAGAAGAAGCAGTGGGATAACAATAGTGGGCTTTTCAAGCCCTCTAACAATAATAATATTTATTATTATAAAAAAAAAAATTCCTGAGCTGTGTTCAGGTTGCCCTGAGGAACAGGTTTCAGACTTCTCATTTTAAAGAAAGAGTGCATATTTCTCCATTTTACAGCAGGACTCCTCTAACGTAGATGTTTGAAACTCTAGTTCCCAGTGCTGAGGATCTACACTATATTGTCAAAAGTATTCGCTCACCTTCCTTGACTCACATATGAGCTTAAGTGACATCTCATTCCTAATCCATAGGGTTCAATTTGACGTTGGTCCACTCTTTGCATCTAGAACAGCTTCAACTCTTCTGGGAAGGCTGTGCACAAGGTTTAGGAGTGTGTTCATGAAGATTTTGATCATTCTTCCAGAAGCGCACTTGTGAGGTCACATACTGATGTTGGAGGAGAAGGCCTGGTCCATCAGATTTTCAGAAACGTGATAGAGAAACGTGATTTGTCACTCCAGAGAACACGCCTCGACTGCTCTAGAGTACAGAGGTGGAGTGCTTTACACCACTGCATCTGATGCTTTGCATTGCACTTGGTGATGTATAGCTTGGATGCAGCTGCTCGGCCATGGAACCCCATTCCATGAAGCTCTCTGCACACTGTTCTTGAGTTAATCTGAAGGCCACATGAATTTTGGATGTCCTCTTTACACAATGTGCTTCAGCATCCGCTGACCCTGCGCCATCAGTTTACCTGGCCTACTACTTAGTGGCTGAGTTGCTGTCGTTCCCAAACACTTCAATTTTCTTATAATACAGCTGACAGTTGACTGTGGAATATTTTGGAGCAAGGACATTTCAGGACTGGATTTGTTGCACAGGTGGCATCCTATCACCGTTTCATGCTGGATTCATTGAGCAACCCATTATTTCACAAATACTTTGTAAAAACAGTCTGCATGCAAAGGTGCTTAATTTTATACCCCTGTGGCCAAGGAAGTGATTGAAATACCTCATCCTGATCATTTGGATGGGTGAGCGAATACTTTTGGCAATACAGTGTACTTCTATGCCAAGTCTTCTTATTCTTGTTATTAGCAGTAGTAGTAACAGTAAGATTTCTAGGCCCGCATTTGTTGCTCTTAAACTGTTGCTGTCTTTCTTTGCTTTCTCTTTTCCCTTTTATTTGCTGCTTGTTGTGCTTGCCTAAACTATCTCAAATTGTAAAATTGTACTTTTTGTGACTTAGCGTGGAGTCCTTGTTCCAGTTGGTCTAAATGTGGTGCTGGAGGCTTTGGAGGAACGTGGCATTTAGCTCCGCCTCCTCCAGTGCTCCAGTGTCTTCAAGCAGGTCCTGTAGAGAAGTATAACAGAGGCGCACTGGTTGTTGCAGCTTTAGTTTCACTTTTCTGTGAGTAGTTAAAGAAGCGTTTGGCGATGTCTGGAAGAGGGAAGGGTGGTAATCGTGTTGTCTTGTTTGGTCTTGAAGCCATTTTGTACTGCTAACTACGCTTTATATATAAGCTGTCGTACACCTTAAAGACTTTAAGCTTGGTGTGACAATACAGCCGCAATGGCGGCTTCACCTCACGCAGTGGGGAAACACTGGGCCAAAATTAAATACACTGGTCCAGGTGAAACGCCCAGCCGCACTGAAATCGGATCGAACTTGCTGTCTAGTCAGTGGCTCTCGGTGAAAGACATTTACTCCTTCATTGCTCTCCCTAATAACAAAATGTTTGAAGTTATGTTTTTCACTGAAAGAGGTTTGAGCATGTTTGCTCAAATTTTTAATAGTGGCGATTTTTGGAAGGACTGGGAGTTACAAACTTCAGCTCCACAAGACATCAAAACCATTTACATCAAATTCTGGACCGGGAGAGTCGCTGATGCCGATGTGGAGCAATATCTCAGAAGATATTGTGTTATCCTGCAACCAGTTTTCAAACCTGTAGATCAGTTTGGAATGTGGTACGGAGTTCGACGCTATAAAGTGAAACCTGACATGTCATCCAATGGAGCTCTGTGCCATATCCCTAATTCCATCTCCCTTGGACCCTATAATGGGAAGGTATCTTACCAAGGTCAGTCTCAAGGATGTTACATCTGTCACTCTGCAGACCACCAGGTGAAGGACTGTGAACTCCAGCGTTGCTGGAAATGTGGCAACTTTGGCCACCGGGGAAAAGACTGTACAAACGAAGAACTGTGCAACCTGTGTGGCTTAAAGGGCCATAACTATTTCACCTGCCCCAGTTCCTTCAGTAGCCGGGTGAAAGCGCAGAGGACGAAGGAGCAGCCCGATGTTAACACCTTCCCAGGAACCAAGAAGAAGAAACGGATTTGCAGGAAGCCACACGTCTACTTATGGAGAGCGGAGGCAGCGACGGTGAGCGAAGGAGAGACCCGAGGGAATCTGTCCTGACTATTGAACAACCTGCAGTAAGTGACCCCGGAGTCCCCAGCACTGACTCAGCGCCGCTCTCAACTTCTGAAGAGATCATCACTTCAGAACTACAGACAACTCAGACTCAAGAACAGCAAGCTCTAATCCCAGCATAACGTTAGTTATGAAGAAAATGTCTAGACTCTTATTAAATTCAAATTGATATAAAACAAATTTTTACAAAATAATTATCATGTTAACATCATCTTATCTTACTGTTGCCTCGTGTAATTTAAGAGGTATACAATCTGACAAAAATAGAAGGACAAAGATAAATATTTTATTACAGCAAAATTTTGATATATTATGTGTTCAAGAAACCAGATTAAAAACACTTAATGATATCAATAATATATATGAATCATGGGAAATCGGGAAATGATTTTTATCAATAGGTCAGAACACTGCTGATGGGATTGGTTAATTCTTTTATACTAAGAAGATCAATATTATTAAAATAAGAGAACCCGTCCCCGGACGAATCATGTATATTGACTTTTATTTAGCAAATAAAAAAACAAGAATTATTAATATATATGCACCACAAGATAGAACAGGGAAAATAAAAATATTTAATAAAGTTAGAACATTACTATTTTCATTTTTCATATAATTAAATGTGGTGATTTTAATGCAGTGACAGATATAAAAGATAAAAGCTCAATAAAAAAAATCAAGTATTGGAAGAGAAGAAAAGATGAGAGATAATGCCTGGTAATTGCCAATTACCTGTTAGAGCTGTAGTTCGATGGAGTTGTTTTGTTAAAACTGTACAATGTCCAATGTTAAACTGTAATGAAGAAGAAACTTTAGATAATTTTTTGATGGAATGTTATCGATCTTGTGAAGTGTGGGACATGAAGGACATTGGTCTAAAAATTGATATTAATTTAAAATCTGTGGCATATGGACTTTTTGATCAATCTGTACCCGTTACATTTCATGAATTTTATTGGTTCATTGTTTGTGTCACTAAATATCAATTGTGGAAAACTGGAACTCGCATGACGATCGATCAGCAATTTGTACCAGGTAAGCAAGTTTTTAAAAATATTATGTTACTTAAAAAGGACAAGATCTTTAAATATTATATTTAAAAACCCTACATTGTGGAATTCCCTGTTGCTATAAAATAATAATAATTTGCTGTACAAGTGATGATATGTGGTGATATAATAATTTTGTAATGTTATGTATGGTTGAGTATATTGTGTATTGTTTTTGTATCTGATATTTTTCTTCAATTAAAAAAAAAAAAAAGAAAGGGTGGTAAAGGTCTTGGGAAAGGAGGAAAATTAAATTAACTTGGGAAAATTAAATCAAAGAGTTAATATAATCAAAGTACGTGAATGTATTCCTGGGAGATTAATGTTTGCTGATGTAATTTTAAATAATCATAAAATAAGAATGATTAATGTTTATACAGCACAGGATAAAGTAAGAAAGGTAGCTTTATTTCATAAAATAAAAGTATTATTGACGGTAGGGTTTTATGTTATTGTTTGTGGAGATTGTAATACAGTAACGGATAGAAACAATGTTTTTCCTTTAACTAGGACTAGCAGGCAAAGTGTTAAAACAAATAATGATCCAGGGTAACATGCAAGACACCTATAGGGTGTTATTCACCAATGGCTCTGATTTTACTCGGAGTGATTCTAAATTTGAAACCAGAATAGATCGAATTTATAATAGTAATAATTTAGATGTTAAATTTTATTGTACTAAAATGCTTGTGGATTCTGATTACTTAGCAGTCATGTGTAAGGTTCACTTAAGTGGTTCTTTAACGAAATCATATTGGAAATTAAACACTAGAATTTTACAATCTACATCTGTGGTTGAGGATCTTAAAGGTGACTTATTGAAAATCACATCAATGAGTGAATTTGTGGAACCACTCACCTTGTGGGAAGTCTTAAAGAAACGTAGCAGGGCGTGGTGTAAAATTAAAAGTTTAGAAATAAACAAAGAAATTAATAATGAATACAAAAATAGTATAATTAAGTTTATAGCATTGAAAAATAATAAACAACTAAGTGATCTTGAGATAATGGAATTGAAGACACAAAGTTATTGATAAATATAATAATGACTCATTAGTGAATCTGAAAGTGCAGCTTGGAATGGACCTTGATGTTGATTTAAATCCGCAGCATGTGGCAGAGCTTGTTGATAAAAAACATAAAACTCTTAGTAGTAGTATTTTAAATAATGATGGTATAGTTGTTAATGACATGAATGAAATAAATGAAATAATTAAAGCAGAATGCGAGAATATGTATAAAAGTATTGATATAGATAACGAAAGCATGGCTAGTTTTCTAACTGATAAACATTCAGATTTGTCACGTATGGCCTCGCCCCCTCCCTTAGCTGTCACTCCGGGTTCCCTCATGTCTGTGCTCCTTGCCTGTTTATCCCGCCCTGCTCGTTGTCTCAGTGATTCCTCGTTTGTTACCACGCCCCTGTTTTATCATTCCCACCTGTTCCTTGTTTCAGTCCTGTGTATTTAAGTCCCTGAGTGTCCCTTGTCCCTCGTCGGTTGTTTTGGATGTTTGTTTGCTGTGTTTACCCATAGCATCTTCCTGTTTTGATTCATTGTCTGGTTATCGTGTTTCCCTTTCGTCATGCCTATATATGCCTGCTTTTCGGACTGCCCTCCTATTATGAACCCGGACTGGTTTAGCGACGACGATGATGGTATGCCCTTTAATAAATCTCGCTCTTCTAAGCAATTGTATCCGTCCTCTCGCTCCGCTCCGCGTGCAGCGTTATAAGATTCTTATGATCATTTCGCAAGTGATATCATGGTATGTGAGGTAAGGGCCACAATTACAGGTTTAAGTAAAAAAAAGAGCTCCTGGTAAAGATGGTTTGCCATCTGAGTTTTATCAGGTGTGTGAGGGTGAATTGTGTGAAATTTTAACATGGGTGTCACGTATGGCTACGCCCCCTCTCCCCGCTGTCACTCCAACGTCTCTGTTCCTCCTGGTTTTGTTATTCCCTGCCTGTTTATCCCGCCCAGCTCGTTGTCTCTGATTCCTCGTTTGTTACCACGCCCCTGTCGTCATTGTTTGCACCTGATCCATGTTTGGTGTTCTGTGTATATATAATCCCTGAGTGTCCCTTGTCCCTGGTCGGTAGGTTTGGATGTTCTGGTATTTTGATTGTTTGGATGTTCTCTGTTTTGTGTTGCCCTGCCTTGGTTCGTGTACTCTCTGTTCGTAATGCCCTTGTATCTGTCTAACCTTGATGGCTCTCCCGTTGCGACCCCTGCCTGTTACTATGACGACGATTATGGTATGTCCTGCAATAAATCTCGCTCTTCTCAGCGTTTGTGTCCATCCCCTCGCTCCGTGGCGCGAGCCACATTACAATGGGTGTATAATGAAGGTATAAAAAAAGGGTGTATGCATGACACTTTTTATGATGGTGTTCTATCCTTATTATATAAAAAGGGTGACGTGCGGCTATTAAATAATTATAGACATCTCACTATGACGAATATGGATTATAAGATTTTTGCTAAAATTTTAATGAACAGATTAAGTAAGGTTTTGGATTCAGTGATTATCAAAGAACAGACATGTGCCATAAAAGGGCAACTGTTATGGGACAACCTCTGCACACTCAGAGAGGCACTGTATGAAAGTAATGAAAGTTTTTTTTATTGTAGCTTTGGATAAAAAAAAAGCATTAGATTATGTCTCTAGAACTTATGAAGCAAGGGTGTCCCCTCAGTGCGGCTCTTTATATTCTAGCAATCAGCCCTTTAATAAAAAAAAATTGAAAATGACGATGAAATAAAAGGGGTTAAAGTCGGTGATAGGATTGTTAAAATTACTGCTTATGCCAATGATATTACTGTCTTTGTGAAAAGCAATGAAGAAATGCAGTGTGTACTTAATCATTTTAAAACTTACGAGGAAGCATCAGGTGTAAGGAACTTTATTAGTGTGTAAGTATTGATCTGTGTTCGTTGTATCTGCTGTACCAGACATATTGTTTTGTTAAGTTTGAATTATACGTAAGATATGCTCTGTGTTCGCTTTAAAATAATGACCTAAGTAGACATCTATCATGATTGCTAGTTAGCTAATTATCATGATTGCTATCTATCTATCTATCTATCTATCTATCTATCTATCTATCTATCTACCGTTATATTTAAAATACATTAATCATGTTTTGTGGTAATTAAACATGTTCAAAACCATATACTATCTGTTGTATGTATGATATTCCACTGTACATCATTTGATCCATTTAATTACAATGTCTTTAAAGAATGATTATATTCGTATTGCATTCCTGGCTGGGGTGATCCAGGTCTTTCTGTGTGGAGCATGTATGTGCTCTCTGTGTGGGTTTCCTCCCACAGTCCAAAGATGGTATGTTCAGGTGAATTGGAGAATGAAATTGCTGGGATAGGCTCCAGCCTTCCTGTGACTGATGGATTAAGCAGGTTTGATGATGAATGATGAACATTCATGTTGCTACATGCAAGATGTGCAATCAGTTTTGTCAGTAATTTTCACCAGGGTACCCGCGGGTCCTTAAAAAGTCTTAAAATGTCTTAAATTTAGTTTTCCATTTTCAAGGTCTAAAAATGTCTTAAAATGTCTGGAATTTTATGAGGGGAGGCATTAAATTATTATAAGTGTGTGTTGCTCAGTTGTTCTGTTTTATTTTACCGACAATATGTATATCCAACAATAATGATCATTTCCGCAACGGTCGTATTTTTCGCATGGTAGATGGCGTTACCTAACAGGCGGAAACAGCAGACTACCTAGCACGCTACGTTTCTTATTTATTTGAGGGCTGCGGCGGGAAAAAAATTCAATGCAGACATGGGTAAATGTAGATTCAATGAGAAGTGGCTGGAGGATGATAAATATTATGGCTGGCTGAAACCTTGCAGTGATCCATGAGGCGCGATGTGAACTGTGCCGAAAAACATTTAAACTTGGCACAATGGGTTGTAAAGCGCTGGATTCGCATATGAAATCCGAAAAACACAAACGATATGATAGCACTCGTAAAGGTAATATGAACATCGAGTCATTCGCTGCTACTGGCAGTTTAACTGTAAGTGGCAAAAATCATTCGTCTACTGTTAATATATCCGCTCCAGCAAAGCCTCCTGGCCCCGCTACCGGGTATCAGAACCCGTTCAGTACTTTTTCAACAACAGCCACGCTGAAGGCAGAAGGGTTTGGGTTTTGCAAACAATAAGTAGACACCACTCGTATACTTCAAACGACGACATTCACACAGTCTTCAGGGAAATGTTTCCTGATTCCGAACTTGCGAAAACATTCACTTGTGGAAGGGACAAGACAGCATACATTGTGCGGTTTGGACTTGCTCCTTACATAAAAAAGCAGCTCATCTCACGAGTGAATGAAGATTCGTTTGTCATTATGTTTGACGAGAGCCTGAATAGGACCACTAAAAATAAACAATTGGATCTACATGTAAGATACTGGACAACTGATGAGACTGGCACCCATGTTCAGACCCGTTTCTTTGGCTCTCAATTCATGGGCCATTCGACAGCAGATGATTTGTTGGAACATTTCAAGGTAAGCCATATGCTATGCAACTTATCACAATTAGACACATTATTGATACCTGATATTTATTTTACTGTTAATGATCTGTTTTGTTTGGCATGGACCTGTTGTTATTAGCCTAAAATAAGAATATTTATTGCCAAGCTATTTTCATACAAGAAATAAATTAAAATACCAAAACATCTAAAATAATGTGACAATAACATAACTTGGTAAAGTGTAATGCATATTAGTATTGTTAGTTTTTTTTTTATAGTTTGTTTTTATTTTTCACATTTGCAGGAGGGTACAAAGGAACTCATGCTTAAGAACATGGTCTCCTTGTCGATGGATGGACCCAATGTTAACTGAAAGTTTGTCGAGCTAATACAAAAAGATTATGGCGAGCAGTTTGCTGGGGCTCAACTCGAAATAGTTGGAAGCTGTGGCCTCCATACACTCCACAACTCTTTCAAGAGTGGTTTTCTGATGTGGCAGATTGAGAAAGTGCTCAGGGCCCTACACTCCCTCTTCAACTGTGCACCAGCAAGAAGAGACGACTTCAGTTCTGTAACAAAATCATCAGTGTTCCCTTTACCTTTCTGTGGCCACCGGTGGCTTGAAAATTTGCCAGCCATTGAAAGAGCAGTTAAAGTTTGGCCCTCTATTGTGAAGTATGTGGACCTGGTCAAAACAAAGAAGCTTCCCAACCCAGGGTCATCGTCATATGACACGATTGCTGTGGCCCGAATGGATCCACTTCTTCTTACCAAGTTCCATTTCTTCATGGCCATTTCGAGGGTCTTCCAACCTTTTCTGACAAAATACCAGACAGATGCTCCAATGATCCCATTCCTTTGGAATGACCTGGAGAATTTGATCAAGGTAACTGTTCAATTCATTATTATTATTATTATTGTACTGCTATTACTACTATGACTATTACTACTATTACTACTACTACTATTACTAATAATAATTATAATAATAATAAGCATTATATATAAACATTATATATATATATATATATATATATATATATATATATATATATATATATATATATATATCACCTTTCAAAAGCTGCAAATTATATGATGTCCACCCACACACTCATACATTCTCCTCTGACAATGGAACTACTCAAACACACACTTACTTAAATAACTTTGCTTTTCAGAGTCTTCTCAGACGCTTTATCAAGCGGGATGCCCTGGACATTACTCCATACAAGCTTGTAAGGCTTGACGTCACAGACCAGAAACTTTGGGTCAGTCCAAGGGAGGTCGACATTGGTATGGGGGCAGCAGCTATCCTCAAGGTATGTCATCCAGGTGTGGGACATCCAGTATATTCATCCCTTTTAATCAGAACAATTCAGTAATTGTTGTTGCAGAATATCTAAGCACCATGATGTTAGGTCATAGATGTGTGACTAATTAGGAACGTTTTAGCTGTATGTCCATGAGTTATATGATATGTTCAGAGTTGTTTGAGTTGTTCTGGAGATTTGACAAACCACTTTATTTTTGCCAGGGACTGTCGGGGGCCAAAAGTAGTGTAAACGAGCATGGAGTCTTGCAATTTCTGAAAGACTGTGAGATTGCCCTCTCAAGCATCTGCAAGAAAGCTTTGGATAAGTGCCCTCTGAAGTACTCTGTAGTACGAAACATGATGTGTTTGGACCCAAACAAAATGTACTCCAAGCCAGATGAGTGCCTGCAGAAAATGAGGTGTTTCATCCAGAAGTTTGTGCAGGATAATCAGTTGACGGGTGGAATATCTGCTGGTAAATTTTTGAAATAGAAATATCATGGAATAGACTATTAGGTTCATTAATTTCTTAGCTAAGAAATAATATTTATTCCCACATGGATATTAATATTCTCTTTAAACATTGAAATGACATTTCCTACACCAAGTCTCTTATTTTGACAGGGAGTATTCACTTGGCCAGTATATTCATGTTCATGAGTGCCTCACTAAGTGCTGATATTTGACACAAATTGAAATTATACACAATTAACCGTGTATAACAAATTTGGGTGTTTTGGGATCAGTCACAGCTTGAGAGGCAGGGGGCACTTTTTGTATTTGTTGAGTGATAGATTAATTTAGTTACACAAGTCTTTGAATATATGCTAAAATTATTGTTATCAATTATTAATGTTATGGTTTTAATTTTGTTCTGACATTATTAATTCATTCAAACTTTGTGTGTTTTGCTATTGTTGTTGTATGAATATTTATGTTTTTCTAATTGCAGGTGATATGATTTCACAGCAGTTTGAGACCTTCTTGTTTAACAATGCCAGAGCTGAAGACTTCATGTCATTCAGTCCACAAGTCCAAGGCTCCAGAGTTGATGTATTTTTACATCATCACATCAGCAGTTCTTACCCTGAGCTCTGGAGTTTTTGCAAGAAGTTGCTGCTCTTATCCCATGGGCAAGCAGAAGTTGAACGGGGGTTCTCAGTCAACAAAGAGGTGGAAACATGCAACATAGCAGAGGATACCATTATTGCACAGAGACTTGTCTGTGACCATGTCCGAGTGTATGGTTCAGTGTCCAAAGTACCACTTACAAAAGAGATGCTGAACTACTGTGCAACTGCACGCACCAGGTACAGAGCTTACCTGGAAGAGGAAAAAAGCAAGAAGGAAATGGCTGAACAAAAACTGAAGAGAAAGAATGCAGAAGAAAGCATAGAAGAACTAAAGAGGAGAAGAACATCTATACAAAATGTGTGCGAGAGTCTCCAAAAGGATGCAGACAACTTCGCAGAACAAGCAGAGAATACTGCAGGGACCAAGATGGCAACACTTATAACAAAGTCAAACACACTGAGGAGACGTGCAAAAGAAAAAAGAGCAGTTACTAATTCTTATTCTAGTGAAATTGAAGAGAAGACTGCCGAGCTGCGAAACATGGGAGACAAACACAGTCAAACAACTCTATAGATTGTCTCTGGCAGAAGTATGGTGCAGAACAAGTTGGATATTTTAGTTGTTTGGATATTTTAGTTGTTTATAGAACAACTTTAATTCTTAAGTTCTTTAGTTATTTAAAGAGTTCTCTTAACAGTGCACTTTCATATTTATTTAATAGTTATTTAAATTTTTTTTTTTAGTTTTTTGTTCCCTAAGGTGGACTGCATTATTTATTTCAGTTAAGTAAAAAGTTTTGTATACTATTACCTTGTTTGTCATTTTTTACAACAGTCACAGACGTAATTGGGGGTGGGGGGGGGGGGGGGGGGGGGAGCGGTACTTTTTAAAAAGCTGGATTTGGTCCCCCACAGTTTTTAACGGTTAAAAAAAAAAAAAACAAATATTTAAATAGCGACGAACCTATCGCTAGGACCATGCAGAAAACAACCGCTCCGATAACACGTGAACACCCCCACAACACCCCCCGGCGTCAACACTTTGCGGTCACCACCCCCCCCCCCCCCCCGGTCTACGATCTGGAAAACACCAGAACCCCCATTTGTGTCCCCCCCACCTGTTATTAATTTTTCTTGTGAGAGGTATTAAAAAGGTCTTAAATGTCATTGAATTTGAGATTTAAAAATGTGCAGATACCCTGTTCACAAAAGTAACAAGGGCTAGAATCAATCTGTACATGCCAATGTAAGCTATGAACAGAAGAGAAATCTTATCTTATTTCAGTATTAGATGAGAGAACTTGCATTACTATCCTGCTTTTAAAAAATCACTTGACACCAGGTACTAGCAGAAGCTGGTCCTAAACTAGATTTTTTAATTATGCCAATTTAATAATTTTAAATGAGTGCACAGTATCTTGGAATTTGGCAGGCCCAAAACCAGGTCTTAAATTAATTTCGTATTTCTGCTCAGCTATTATGACATTCTCGTTTTTTATTTGTCTAGATGGAACTACTGAAGATGAAGATCCACTTTCTGTACCACAAGTGCTGCAGTGACTAACTGGGCAGTGACACAGGCACCTACTACTTTCAGAAAGAGAGAACTTTAAGATTGTAGTGCACTTTGATCACACTTGCATAGAACGCATGCAAAGCCACACAATTTGTTATCCACTTGTTAGTGCATGTACACACACAATCACATTTCCTACTGCACACTTTGTGCTATACTGTGAATTTAAAGAAAACATAGCAACAGCAATCAAATGTGGTGCAGGCTTTTATAGAATCTAAAAAGCCTGTTAACCTCTCTAAATGGTTATTAAATGGTTATTACTAAATGTTGGTTTCATAGTTATAAAATATTTTCTTACAACATACTGCACTGTTGATAATTTTATTGTGCAGTGTTTAATACATTTACTATGCCTGTTCCAATTTAATGTAGAATACTCCTGTTAAAAAAATCCAATAAAATGAATAATACAAAAAGGACTGGCATTCTCTCATATTTACTCTGCTGAGGAAGATTTTAGTCAAAACTTGTTAAAGGGCAAATTGTAAAGTGTATACAATGCTTCAAGTGTACCTCTACATCTGGCTCAGCCACAGGTGTTTGGAGGTTCCCAATGTGCCACAGCTGCTCTGGAGAGAGGTTTCCTTCTGTTCTGATGGGATGCCTGTTCCAGCTACTCAGGAAGCACTCCAGGTCAGACTTCAATCGTGGAAGAAACACATAATGCACACAAAAGAGGTGCATTTCATCTGTGCAGTCAACCAACCGCTCTTCTTCCATTGTATGCAGTACATCGTAGTAGTTACAGGTGACAGCTGACCACTGATCATGAAAGCTAAGGGTGTTAATCAACTCATGTAGACTGTTAATAAGTTCCAGTGGAATATTTAGGACATGTGATGCCATTGTGGCTAAGGAAAGCTCTTGCTGAGCAACATTCACAAGGTAATCCAAATCTAGTGTTTCATTTCTGAGAATCAAGCTGAATCATGTTTGAATCCTTTGCAAGATTTCATTACATACTTGATCCTGCAGGCACAGATGTTATCAAATCAGCACTGAGAAACATTTGTGTCTATACAAACACATTTCATTACATGACTCTTAAAAAGTCTCGCTCACAGATTGTGCTACATTTTTTATAGCAGTAAGAAAAAACATTGTCATAGTTAAGTTAAACTGACATAATTAAGAATGGCACTGGGATCTAAAAGTACGTGTATAAGTAGTATGTAGAAATACATAAGCCAAAGATAAGCCAAGTTTCTCATTGTATGCCAAAACAGATGTAATGGTTTTATCCTAATCCTTTAAAACAGACCATAATTGACCTACCTGGGACTGCATCTTGGCTCAGGCCCTCCTCAGATGTCACAACTGCTCTACAGAGAGAACAACTAAAACTGTTGTTGCATGCATATCTACCCAGAGATGACACGTCTGTGTGCGAGCGTGTCTATTCACTCGCTCACTTGGTCAATAACAGTGCGCTAGCTAGCAAGCAATCATGATAAATAGCTAACTTGTAAGCAAGCAAGGAATCGTTATAGATAGACTAGCAATCACGATAGATAGATAGATAGATAGATAGATAGATAGATAGATAGATAGATAGATAGATAACAACCGTGGTAATTAGCTAGCTAGAAATCATGATAGATGTCTAGTTAGGTCATTATTTTAAAGCGAACACGGAGCTTATCTTACATATAATTCAAACTTAACAAAACAATATGTCTGGTACAGCAGATACAACGAACACAGATCAATACTTACACACTAATAAAGTTATTTTGTGAGTTGTCCTCTTATGTCCGTACAGGAGTTTTCAGGCCTGCTGTGCTAAACAACTTCTTCTGGGTCACCGAGTTTCCCATTAGCCAATGGGAACGCACCCCTAGAAAACCCCGCCCACGCAAGATCTTTGTGTCAGAATTGCAAACAAAAAGTCAGGCAGCGCAAAGGAGACAGCTGGCAACGCAAACGTGACAACGAGAGCAAACGTCTGGTCAGTGAGAAACAAGCAAAGAGAATCGCAAGCAAGGGCACATAATATTTGCAAAACAATTATTTCTGCAATACTTTAAACCAGTAGTCATTTACACTTTTGATAATGAGTTTTGCTTTTGAGCTGACATTTTTATCACTTCAGTAACATTATTTCTCTCTTGAGTTCTTGATTTTGTTTGCTATTTAAGAAGTTTTGTTTGATAATTTTGGCACAAATCTGATTCCATACAGGTGCAGTTCTAAATGTTTTAAAATCAGAATGTCTCTGGATTGGAGATCTGGATCTGAAGTTTAAAACTGATATCCCCGAACGATCACAGATTAAGGTCTTAGGTATTTGGATAGATAACCAAAAGTGTGTAGACTATAATTGGGAACAGAAACAAGAAGAAATTAAGGTTGAAATAAAAAAATGGTCATATAAAAATTTGAGTTATAAAGCAAGAATAGGTATTTTAAAAATGTTTTTTCTTTCTAAAATCCTTTTTCTAGTATGCGTATTTCCACCCTCTGACAGGTGGTGCAAGAGGATTAATAAGATATTATGTAATTTTATTTGGAATACAACAAGGGAAGTGACTACACTGCAAATTTTTGTCTTCTTACCAAGATTTAAAATCTTACATTAGGAAATTTTATATTGATTATCTTGTTTCAAGTGTTATTCACTAGTTTCTTACATTTGGTCCCATAGCATAATCTTAAAATTCATCATGAATGTGTCCATCTTATCTTACTTAGTCAAGAAATCTTAAATTTAGTAAATTATTGGTAAAAATACCTTAGGAATCAATTTATACTCTTTTATTCCACAACATAAAACTAATTTCAAGATTTAGCCACATAAACTGAGTTTGATTCATACATTACATTTCTTGATTTAAGTTTGATTTCTTAATTCGAGAAGAATTCACAATAATTTTTATTGGTAAATGCCATTTCATCATTGAAATTAGATGAACAAAGTAAGCAAACCAACAAAAGATTGGCTTTGGCCACTTTTCAACAATGGAATTGGATCAGTGAAACAAACAGCCTACAACTGGCCAATACATAGCTAGCTACAGCAAACTAATGTACAGTATAGGAGGACATCTCATTCAGAGCTCATTATACGTACCTGGGGCCGTTCCTATGACAATAACATCACAGAGAGTATATTTTATTGGCACAAACACACTATCCTTAAAATTTATTGGAAAATATGAGGTTTGATCTAAAAGCTCATGCACCAATTCTGTTGCCTGGGCAATAGTAGGAACTGTAACTTCATATGCCAACAAATTGTTATCAAAATGCAATGTTTCATAACGCTGATATTCAAAAGCAACAAAAGAAGAATCTACTAAAAAGATGTCTTTAACCAGTCCAAACACAGGCAAAGTATCATTCACATCTGCAATAATTAGAGACCTGCCACTGATGTATTTATTTCCATTGAGAATTAGCCACTTCACAGAGACAACAGATTGACTGATGTCCATATTTAAAAAATCTCTAAATTTGGCCTTAACATAATCAGTATTTGAAATATCAGTAACAGGCCCCAATTCCCTCTCGGTTGCGAAAATGGGATGTTCAATGCCAATTTCGTTCTGACAACATTCAAGAAATTGATTATGTTTGGCAAGTGACTTGCACACATTTTTAAAATTCAATTTTGGAGCCCACTGTTTGAAATAACTGTGCTTGGCCTCAAATCGCAGGCACATAGTTCTTATTAAAGGACCAAGGGATTGAATTTGACTGGGCAAATGCAACATGTAATGTTGCTTGGGTATTACATTAGTTTCGGGAAATAAATGTTTGAACTGACTAAGGTGTTCTTCAATCATAAGTTTAAGCCGTATTACTGTCTGTAAAGAAATAATAGGAGCAAGAACAATCTGTACAATTTCAATCAGCTTAACAATGAATGTAACATACTCATTGTCCAAGTCATACAGAATAAAAGGTAATACTTTTAACAGTATTAACATTTGCCCACATGATTGTTTTAATTTGTTGTCACTTGCTGTCAAAGTGCTGACACTAACAGGGCAAGGTTTATCACGTATATCAAGAGGCGAGTAAGGAAAACTCTGAATGGCTGAATTGAACACATCTAACTCTAGATTACCTGACAGTATAAGACTTTTTAACACAAGCTTGATTTCCATTGGTGCAACACCTTCAAAAATTACATGCATTATGTCCTGTGGAGTTTGTCTGATTAGGTCAAATGCAGGAACATCAATAAGTCTGCTTCTTCTATTAATTCCGTAAGTAGTTTTGAGGGAGGCCTTTAAAGTATCTGTGCTTGCCTTGTCTATTTCAAGACATTGCCTAATGTGCCTTTCTAGTGTTCTTCTGACAAAATTATTCTCATCAAAATGTATTTGCATATCCTCAAAGGTGCATTCACAGTGTCTGCACTTGCTATAGGCAAAGCCAACCCCTTCTTTAAAGCCAGCAAGCTCATGTTGAGCAAGTGTATCTCCACATACTGCTATCACAGCTCCAAACAAGTTCATTTCACCATGTGGTGTTTCAACCTTGACACCATTATAAAGTAGATTAAGATCTTTTATAATTCTTTGTAAAATAACATCTATACCCCATTTAGAAACATCAACAGATTTTGCAATAGCAAGGAGTCGTATTGCTGCTAACTTGGACCTAAATTTTGGATCAATATTACCTAAACTGTAGTAAACCATTAACAACTTATTTGAAGAAGTATGGGGCCCTAGAGGGTTACATATTTCAATATCGTCTGAGTACAAAATGATCTGCAAAGCATTAGGCCTCACAGAATATAAAGGATGAGATGTAAATAGAGCACCATCTGAAAAGTCATACAAGAATCCCTCTCTGCTTCTCTGTGGTACAGTGTTCAACATGGAGAAAATTCTAGAATTGGTCAGTAGCTGCTTTAGACTTTCAATTAGTGGTACATAGTAAAAACATTTGTTTCTTATGGCCATAACCTTTGAACTACCTTGTTTCACCCAACAAATCTTCTGAGAGACAACAACTTCCTCTGGGCAGACTGGACTGAAGAGTTCACAAATAGTCCTATTCTGTCCATATGCTGTGGTTGAGAAAGGATCTCTGAAAGTATCAAAAGTATTCAGAACCTCATTTTGAAGCTGAGTGGTTGTCTCTGGATGTCTGTCAAAAATTCTTCTCATTCTTATCCTTAATGTATCCAAGAGAGTTGCTTGGTACTGTTGCACCCCCCCAATGACTCTGTTGACAGTCCTCTGTGAAAAGTCATCAATTGGTCTTAATTTTTTACTAATATAATGTCATGACCTCACAGAATTAAATGCAACACATTCTGATGCATTAGAATGAGCCTACTTTACAATTAAGGTGTCAGTTTATCAATTATTATTACATTCACTCCATCTGCATGCATTTTTTATGCAAAACTGACCTGTGACAAATGGCATTCCTCCCGGACACTGATTGCAAATGCTGCCGCAGACTTGCCAATATCCGGTTTGGTTACAGATGTTCCAGCGCCATTATTTTCCTTTCATAAATAAAATTGAATATCTCAGTAGTCTTTCGTATTTATTCATTTATTATTTTTTTCTCTTCTCATAGGAATTTTGATAAATTGTTTTGTTATCTGTTTTATCATTTGTTTTGTTTTTAGTTTTCCATATTTGAAATAAACATTGAAATTGAATTGAAATAGGAATTTTGTAAAGTGTCCTTGGGTACTAGAAAGGTGCTATATAAGTTTAACTTATTATTATTATTATTATTATTATTATAGTCATAACAAATGCACATATCCAAATCCATAATACATATTAAATTTCAACTTAAGTTTCATAACCTACAATACATTTTATAGAATACATTTTGACTGTCTTCACTTCAAAATACAGAAATCATGTAGGCTAAACCATGTAATTTTAATCAAGAATCATAAATATGCCTCATGGATTAAAATTAACTTTGCAATTTGCCAAATCAAAACTTACCTGAATAGAATGGGAATCAGGAGTTGTTTCCATACAAGTTTCAATTTGACTACCGTGTGACTGTTCCTCTACAAAGTATGTTCTTGCAGGAGTAGTGGCTTCAGAAAAGATAGATGCACCAAAGTTCTCTGACCCAAGTACAGCTGATGTAGGTGTTGTCCTCCATCCGCTTGGTGGGCATCCGGTCGCCAAATACAAAGGGTGTGTTCGTTTAAGATGGCGATAAAATGAGTTGTAAACTCTAAAATCTTGTTCACAACCATCAATTCCACAAAGAACCCAGAAATCCTGACTACGGCCATGCGTGACATTTATGTGGCTGAGGAGCGATTTTAAACTTAACGCAACAAAAACGAAACAGATCATGCACCGCCACACCGCCATGACACTCCAGTAGTATTTAGTAGGCTCGTTTTGGTGCTTGTCTGTGGGATTGGTTACACCTGTGCTTCCTATTTGCTAACCAAAAATATGAATTGCCAGAAATATGAATATGAATTTTTACAACAACTTATGTCGTACAATTTTATATATGAGAAAATATTTGCGCACGCTGCTCACACCTCTGCTCTATGACCTGCTCTCCGCTCACCCGCACGTCAAACAGATGCGTCAGTTCAACGTTGAAGAGAATTGCCGCCTTTTTCAGATAAAAAGCAGCAGTGTTCAACGGAAGCCTGAAAAGTGCACGTCGGGGTAAGCACGGATTTAACATTATGTTCACGATATCTTTGGTGTAGTATATTGTATACATTTGTTCCGATATTATTTAATATTTTACCTGCTCTCCTAGCTTGGAGACTGAGGAGCTTAAAGTTATAATCGAAAGCTAGCCATAGTCAGCAAGTCTACATTACAAAGCTAAATGCTTTTGCTAGGTATCATTAGCAAACTTATCGATATGTTTTGTCCTCAGATAACTGCTTACATTTGAGAACAGAGACAGAAAGAAAAGCCACTTTCTTGGATGGTATGGATGATTTAGATGAGACTACACTGTCGGTGCTACGGGGTAAGTTGTGTTTAAGCTAAGCTATTTCAAAGCACGGTGTCAGTTGGTACATTAATGGAATCATGCGCAGATGGAGCAACATAAAGTTCACAAGCTAGGCTAACGTTAGCATTTCAGAAATATGTAGGATAAACCTAAATTAAATAGCTGGCACTTCTAAGAAAGACCTGTTAAGTTAGGGGTTATTTGCTCATCAGGATGGACAATGTGTAAGAATTCTTCGTGTATTCATCTCGTTTTGTATGTATTTTAAAATGTGTGCCATTTTTGTTCAGTTAGCATGGTCATGCTGCTAGCAAATATTCATAGATATGAACAGTTGTAGGCTATGTTTCAATGAAGAATTCGTACCAAAACATGTGTAATGTGATACTGATGCCAGGCATGTTACTGATATTTTTAAAGCTGCAAATATTGATGAGGAGGTTCTGAAAACCCTAAGTCGGGAAGATTTGAAAGACCTCTTTCCTGGACCAGAGAATTTTCTGAAGAGGAAGAAATTATGGGACATGATTGGCCCAAAGGTAATGCATCTGTGGAGGAACTCAGGAAGTTTATGGAAAGCATAAAATTAATTTATTTTAAAGAATGTTTTGTGTGTGTTTTTGTAATTCTTATAGGATGGTGATCCTGATCAAGATCGAGGAAGTGGGAATGTGTCCGCTACCTGTGCAGTGTTGACAAGCCAGCCTCAGACCTCTACCCCTGTTCATGAAATTACAGCCAAAACGGTGAAACTGCCAGACCCACCAGAGTATGTAGTGTACACAGACTCAGAGTTGGACATGGTGCGCAGCCAGTATTTTGATTTGCTCCGCAATGGAAAGGAAAAAGTTTGCAAGATGTCAAAGGAGCTAAGTTGCAGGCTCATCAGAAACACAATCACCAGCATGGTTGCCATTCTGCGTGCTAGTCCCCTGGGAAAAGAGGAAAGATACCCCTCAAAACATGAGCTGAGAGCAGTGTCACAGAAGATCGTTGACTATTACCCTATGCTACGTGACACTTCAGATCTGCCATATGTAAGTTATTTTGCATCTAAAACATTAAAGGGCTTGGTGGATGACATGACAGCTTAACTTATCAACTTTCCTTTGCCACAGCTGACGATTTACTCTAAAATGTATAAGCGACTGCAAAATATTAAGTCTCCAAGAAAGAGGCAGGGCCCAAAGCCACAAAGAGGGTCCGCAAAGAGATCACTCTTTGAAACGAGTACAGAAGAAGAAGGTACTGCAAGTTCTTCAGCTTCAACTGCTTCAACTGTTATTCTTCCAGAGAGCGATGTCAGCAATGATGACTTAAATCCAGGTAATACTGCATGCAGTATTGTTTTTATTGTGTGCGTGTATAAAATATAAAATTTAAAAGAGCTTACCTTTTACACTGGCACTTTGAATATTTACCAGTGAGTTTTATTTATGTGTTTTCCCTGTTCTTTGGCTGATCAAGAAAATATATTTAGAAATAATTAAACTTTCTGAACTCTACTGTTATATTTCAGAACATCAGGACAGCCTGAAAATGCAGGCAAGGCATTACAAAACACTCTCCAACATGTACAGCAAGCCCAACTCAAAACCTAACCAAAGTGATGTTGCTCAAATTTTGGACCTTGAGTTTGATGCAAGGCGGGCCTTCATCGACTCAAGTGTGTTGAAGGAGGAAGACAGGATTGCGCAGATATTTGAAGCATATCCATGTTTCAAAGACCCTAAAAATGTAAGTTTCATATCTCACTCTTTTGTGTGCTTGTTTCTGTGTAATGATATCAGCTGCACTAAATGCACAATTTTATCCTAGGCAATGGATGAGCTGCGTCGAATCTTGGGTGGCACCAACCCCAAATACATTGATGAAACAAAGAAAAGATGGGAAACCTTCTGTGCCAATGTACAGTTCTATGGTGTGTGGAAGAAAGTCCTGAAACCACCTATACCCTTGAATATGCGTGAAGGTATGTTGCAGTTCTATTCCAAATCTGAACTCTGTAAAACTGTAATCCTTCAGCTTCCTATTTGTGTCTGCAGGACCTCTGATACACGGATGTTAATTTATCTAATTATGCCTCTTCCAGCGGATTTCACCATTGCCTGTTTGACTGGTCTCCCATCACTCTTTCCCTCACCAACTTCACCACCAAAACGGCTCGGGAATCCCAGTGAAGCACTATTGCATGTCCTTCAGGTGAGGTTATTGTGCATTTCAGTTGGTGTATTGATTTTTCTTAGTCTTAGAAAAAGACATTTATAAATTTTTTCTTTTTCTTTCAAATTAAAGGCAATGGAGGATCCGTCACTTTACTTGGAAAAGCGCCCTCTCACCAGTCCTGTGTTACTCTTTGATGGAAAGGTCTGCATCCTTGCCGTGGGAAACGTACCTGTAAGCACCATACCAAAGGAGGAGTTCTTTGATGGGATGTTGATGTTGATGGCATACTACTATACGATGCACCTGACGTACCCAAAATGTGTTGCAACCCTCCTCTCGGTCATTCAAACTGAGGTACTGTGTGACACAATCCATGATCGAGATGCTACAGGTGCATATAAGAGGGCAATGGCAGAGTGGAAATCATTTATTGAGAAGTAGTTGCATTTTTTGTTTGCTTACTAGTGGGCAAAGTCATGTTCAAATGCAGTTGTTCACTGTGTATTTAAATGCCTCCACACTCTCTCTCTCTCTCTCTCTCTCTCTCTCTCTCTCTGTGTGTGTCAATCTTTTTCTTTCCCTCTTCTCTCTTTCTCACTCATTCATTCACACATTCTTTCTCTCTACTCACTCCTACCTCCCTCCCTCACCTTGCTGTTTGCTCAGTATACTGGGAAAGTGATGATGTGCAGTTGTTCACTGTCAGTTGCTGTGTACTTCAGTTGTTTAGTGTGTATTAAGTCAGTTGCTGTGTACTTCAGTTGTTTAGTGTGTATTAAGCCCCTGTGTTTAAACAAGTGGTTTGATGGTCTACAGTACGGTCAATAAATGTTGACAGAATTTTCACTTGTTTTGGTGGTGAATTACTTATGGGTTTCCTGTTTTAAGATGTAAGATCCTGGATTAAAACCTAGTTTCAAGTAAAATGTGGTTTTTAAGAGTACCTGTTTTAAGATGAGACAACTTGTTTCAAGTAGTCATAATACCCTAGTACTAAGTATTTTACACTTACATTAGAAAACCTATATTAAGAGTTCCAAAAACTAAATAAGCATTATTTGCTCATATTCAGAATAGTAGACTTGTTACTGTGGTCTAGCACATCTGTTTTCAAGTAATTTTATCTAAATATTAGTACTTTTGACTTATTTTAAGCTCTTGCAGCCTGTCAGAGCAATCTAATTTCAAGACTTGAACAAACTTATTTTGAGAATTCTTGTCAAGTAAAATTATCTTGCTGCATGGACAGATAATTTGACTAGTATTGATTAACTTTATGCTTGAATTAAGTATTTTTTTCTTATATTTCAACTAGCCTTTTTTGCAGTGTAAAAGAGAGTTACTTTTTAAAGGTAGGCACCTAGGGGGTTTGGGAGCTTTAGATGTATCTTTGAAACTTAAAATAGCCTTCTGCAAGATTATAGCAAATGGAATTAATAGGCAGGTTGAGTGGGTGGGTAACATCTCGAACTGGAAAGAAAAAATTAAAGGGAAAAAGTGACTTTATTAACAAATATGAACAATTGAATATTGATTGGGTGAATTTATCTAATAAAAGTATTTATGGCCTGATCTGTGAAGAAGCGTATGGGGATAAAGTTAATTTTAGGAATTTGGATAGTGGTAATAATGGCTTGTGTATACAAAACATTTTTAGTGCAAATATGTCTGAGGAGGTTCGGGATATTCAGTGGCTGATTGCAGTAAGGAGGCTCCCTGTACGAGTTGTCGTTAGGTGGAGCTGTTATGTTAAAACCACTGAATGTCCTATGCCTTGTTGTCATGAACGGGAGACTTTGGATCATTTTCTTTTCAAATGTAATCGATCTAAAGATGTTTGGAAAAAAGTTTATGATATGGGAGTTAATATTAATATGAATAGTAATGCAATATGTTATGGAATTTTTGAAGAAAATCTCTCTAAGCAGCAAAAAGATTTTTTTTGGTTTATTCTTAATATTGTGAAATCAAAATTGTGGAAGACTAGGACACGAATGACAATTGACCACATCTACATTCCTAGTGAACAGATTTTAAAGACTGTTAAAATACATTTTAAAAAAGTGAGGAATGGGAAACACCCCTTTCAACACTCTAGCCTATTGGGACAATCTGGATCTTTGATGCTTTTGTAATAAGGATATGATTGTATGTTTTTGTGTTTGTGTATTATGTATGTAGTCTTTTGAAATTTCTAAATAAATAAAAAAAATAAATGGTGGTAAAGGTCTTGGGAAAGGAGGCGCTAAGCGTCATTGCAAGGTTCTCCGTGACAACATCCAGGGCATTACTAAACCCGCCATTCGCCATCTGGCTCGTCGTGGCGGTGTCAAGCGTATCTCCGGTCTGATTTACGAGGAGACCCGTGGTGTGCTCAAAGTGTTCCTGGAGAACGTTATCAGGGACGTCAAATCATTCCGTCAAATTTCAATTCCGTCAAATCATAATAAACCACACATGCGCGTGCTATCTGTTTTGTGGCTGAAATATGATTCTTTCACTGGCGCTCATCAGCACTGGATGGATGACGGCGGTGTCATTTGATTGACTTGCGGGTCCGCCTTCAGATTTTTGGACAATACGTAGAAAAGTTACCTCCCTCCTTATACTTTCTCGAGTGACCGTGTCTCCGAAACGATGTGTTAGTAGAAAGAAACACCCCTCAAAAACAGGGGAATGAACCTGACGAATTTTAATGTTGCATTGTGTTCCACGTTTGAAAAGTGCTGGAATTTAGGCAAAAATACTTGAAAATGCTTGAAATTGTGACTACTTCGTTTCACAACGAATAGCTGTCTAACTGAACAGTTCTCTTGTATTATGTTAACAAATACGAGCCTCTTGTAATTCCAGGACGAAACATGAGAGAACGTGAAGACGTTAAGATTGGGCATTTTGAAAATAAACCACCATTAAATAATGTGATAAAAAAGCGAATTATTTCGAATCATTTCGAGCATATGTATAAATATTTAACTTTATTAAGTTTAACGTGCTGGGAAATATTGAAATGGACCTTGAAAGTGACGTACAAGTGCTTGAATTGCACCTTGTAAAGGTGTATGAACTCCGCAAACATGACTACACCACCGTCATCCATCCAGCGCTGATGAGCGCCAGTGAGAGAATATAATATATGTATATAATCGAGGGTTCGCGCGCCAAAAATGATGTAATCGCGGTGGCTCCACCCGTGCGCGTGAGCATCGCGTGCTGGCGATTCGCAAGGTCGTGCACCTCTCGAATTTTGTAACTTCGCACGCGGCTTGTGTTTTTACGATAGTGAATCTGATAAAAACAAGAGAGCCTCATACCTTTTAAAACTCACCAGGATTCACTAAATTTGACTTGATCTTTAAATATGACCGCTGACTTAAGGGGAGTTCGTGTGCTCAAACACTCAAGGACGAGCTCCCTGCTAAATTCTTCATTCATGATTATCTGCATTGGCGCCCAAACAAATTTCTCCCAGAAGGTCGTCGTCTTGGTTGCCTGCTCCTACCCCCACACAGAGACTGTCAGAGATGGCTCTCGCCTTCCACCGTGAACTTTGACACAAAAACTGTGTGCCAGGCCTCTGCCCCCCCCTCCCTCTCTGAATGGATCACGCCTCTCACTGCTTACTGTCTGTGTTATCAATGCTGTATGTGCGATGGAGATTTTTTGCATGCACACAGACTGTTGTCCTGTTTGTGAGAATAATCTGTGGTCATATTTTTTTGTCTCCTCCTGATGTTTATCTCTATGTTTCTCCCGTAATCTGTACGGCGGCGCTCTCTTGATGTGTGGCCATTCTAGGTTCTCGGTGCTTTACACCGGGTCCTGGGGAAACTGAATTTCCTCTCGGGGATCAATAAAGTTTGTTATGTTATGTTAAATTATTTTCTGGAAGAGCACCCCCAGATAACTCCATTGTATAAACATTTATGTACATTTATTGCTCAGGTGTTGCATTTTGTTGCTTCATAGATTCTCTCTTCTCTCCTTACACAGGCTGTTTAGGGGTCATTCCAGGATTTTGGTACATTTCCTGTCCCACCACTTAAATTTCAAATGTACACATCCAAAATATCTAAATGACTATTTTTTTAACAATGTACATGTTATAAGACAAACTGTAAAATTTGGTGGAAAAATAAGCACCTTAGATATTATTTAAAAGACCGAATACCTTTGGACCACCTCAACAAATGGCCGTTTTCTCTTGTTCCAAACATTGGGTGACCAAATCCTTTGCCAAATTTAACAATTAAAATAAGCTCTAAATAAATTACTTCCTTTTGTATATTGTTGAAATGCATCTCCTTTACTTATGAAAACAACTTCTTTGGTTTACATTGTATTGCATGTCACAGTTTTTACACTATTCAGTTGTGTCCCACAACATGCGCGCAGCCCTGTTACCATAAGGAATTTTATCTGGCAGAGAAAGGGTTAAAAATATTTGTGTACTGGCACAAAGTAATTTGCATCACAAGGACATTTCCTACGGAGCTCCGGAGGGGTCACTGGCGAAAAAAAAAATTTGAAGAGCAAAATCCGTACGCACGGATTACTAAACCGTACGCACGGATTTATAAACCGTACGTACGGATTACTAAACCATACGCACAGATTTATAAACCGTACGCACGGATTTATAAAACGTGTGTACAGATTTTGCTTTCTCCGGGCCTCCGTAGCTTTCTCCCTAGTAACCCCTCCAGGGCTCCGTAGGTTTTAGACTACTCCGCCCATGTCCTGGTCTTATATGTCACGGTTTGCCTGCTTGTGTCTGGGTGTTTTCATCCTCGAGCCTGCAGTGCTGCAGTGCTCCAGCGTGCGCGCGGTATTGGGAAATGTGTCCGCTGTGCACCGCGTGAACGTCTCGTGACGAAGTATCAGTCGCGCGACCCATTTTTCTGTTCGCGCGACATAATACGCTCACATCACCGAGGCTATCCACACAAAACCAAAAAACCTTCTCACAATTTACCACATCTGCCATATAACACACACACATTGACATTGTTTATTATTTGACCTACATGTTCTTTACACAGGTACATACATATTGTTAAATAAGTTTGTTCTAGTACACTAATTTACACAGACACTCCAGAGGTGGGGACTCGAGTCACATGACTTGGACTCGAGTCAGACTCGAGTCATTAATATTAAGACTTTTGACTTGACTTGAAAAAATATTCAGAGACTTAGACTTGACTTGGACTTTTACACCAATAACTTGGGACTTGAATTGGACTTGAACCTGTTTACATGCAAAGACTTGATTTTTTTTTTTAATCCCAAATCTAAATTTTAAAACGCATATTAATATTTATAAAGTGCGCCCCATTAATTTCATTTCCGTCCTTCTGACACAGACCGGCGTTACACCAGATTCTGTGACCGTCGAGTTTTGTGACCACAGGGGGCGCTATTTCACAGTTTCTGTTCAGAGGCACAAACGCTTTACGAATGCTACGTAAACTACGCTGATGCACTTTCTTTACTCGTTTTGTTGGTGTCGACGAGCCAAAATATGACAGATGTTTATATTTACATTTATCGTCTCTTAATTACATAAATGTACTTAAACAAGATTTACCATCCCCTCACCATTGCAGCCAACAAAGAAATCATGAATGGGATGTACAGGTGAGCCTTTTTAACTGGGGTCACCAATTCTGACGCCAGCCATCAGAATATGTGACCCCACTGAATCTCCAGGTAACAATAGTACACCGTGACCCCACAATAACACTAGAACTACCAAGCCGCCTGCTTTCGACAGTACCCCACTAGAACTACCAAGCCGCCTGCTTTCGACAGTATCCCAACTAGACTCTTGGTCTCTTGGCAGGTGTGATAAGCCCTTCTTACCTCCAGTGTTATGTAAATGAGGCGTGTGTCAGCTGTAGGTGGTTGCTGTTGACACACCTTTCAATACACACCTTTGGCTGCCTCATGAGACTGCAACCTCTCTTGGCAGAAGTCTGCTCAACTCAGGACCATGTTTGAGATTTGATTTGTGGAAGGTTGAAATAATGTGAAATTGACACAAACATAATATTTGAATTATAGTGGCATATTGATTATTCAAAATGGCTCTGATTTTTTAACCTTATTTTAAGTAGTTAAAACTGTCAATAGGTATAGGTAAAGATATTTTTACATAAATTTATACAAAAAACCCTCAGCTACTTGAAATAGAATAATATTCTTGAGCAATTTTAACTTATCAAGATGGTACTTTTTGCAGTGTGTCTCTTTCAAAAACACAACAGCCATAACTGGCAAACAAAAATAGAAAATTTACTTTTCTCTCCCTACTCTCTTTTTTTGGCCTACCTCCACCCCCCCACACCTTCTTTGGAGGACAACTTTATTTTTATGTAAGGATCAGAAAACAATTATGTACCACCACCATCACCACACAGAGAGTAGCCTGTTCAGCCATACCAGTGTTATGAAAATGAGGCCATTACATTGATTCTAAATGTAGGAGTACTGTTTGTGTGTTTGTATGGGGAGGGGTGGAGGTGGGAATATGTAGGTCCAGAAGAAATGTTCCTCTGGACGCCGTGTTCCGCAACGCACAGTGTACTTTCGTACATCTGGTCCATTATATCCACACCACATTTTAGGGAGTTGTAGTCAGTGATTGTGTTTGGCTTTTTTTTGTGTGTTCCCAGTCTCCACCGTACTGTGCATGGTACTGAGGATGCAGACAGTCTTTCTACGTTTGGGTGTGTAAACGGTCAGTGTGGCAACAGAGGTTGAAAACACCTGTGTGCTGAATTCCTCACGGACCAAAGTCTTTTTGGCAGAGTCTGGAAGCTCACGACGAATCCTGTTTACTGTGCCAAGGAGGGTGGTCTTCCGGCCCAGCAATCGTTTTGCTAGTGACAGTGAGGTGAAAAAATTGTCTGTGGTAACAGTTCTTCCTTGGTCCATAAATGGTTCCATGAGCTTCATCACCACATTTTCTGATAGTCTTTCCCCTGTGGGACGACTGGAGTCTTTACCAAGGTATGGGATGATGTTGGATACGTACTTGGTTTTCAGGTCACATGCCACCCAGAACTTTATCCCAAACTTGTCTGGTTTTGTGGCTATATACTGAAGAAAACAGTAACGGGTCTTGGATGGGAAAAGTTGCTCATCTATGGTGATCTATGGTTGCTCATCTAAGTTGCTCATCTATCTATACAGGACAGGATAGAAATGAGGGGGAGAGAAAAGTAATTTTTTAACCTTATTTTCAGTAGTTTTTAGCACTTTGAGTTGCATGAATGTATGAAAGGTGCTATAGAAATAAAGATTATTATTATTATTTATATTATAAAAAGGGAAGGGCAGAAAAAAACACAGCTCAAATGTCCACTGCAATGGTTCACCAACTGCTGCTACATTGGACATCCATATTCACCCAAACACATATACACCCACACACACATACACCCTCACACACATACACCCACAAACCTTATTTTCAGTAGTTTTTAGCACATGCATGTATGTATGAAAGGTGCTATAGAAATAAAGATTACTTATATTATAAAAAGGGAAGGGCAGAAAAAACACAGCTCAAATGACCACTGCAATGGTTCACCAACTGCTGCTACATTGGACATCCATATTCACCCAAACACATATACACCCACACACACATACACCCTCACACACATACACCCACAAACCTTATTTTCAGTAGTTTTTAGCACATGCATGTATGTATGAAAGGTGCTATAGAAATAAAGATTACTTATATTATAAAAAGGGAAGGGCAGAAAAAACACAGCTCAAATGACCACTGCAATGGTTCACCAACTGCTGCTACATTGGACATCCATATTCACCCACACACACATACACCTTTACACACATACACCAACACACCTTCATCCCAACATACATTTACTCATATATGTACCCACACAGACAATCTCCCCAAGGGGAGAACAGAGTTTTTTCCTTCTCTATCTGAGTCAGTGAACACATCCAGCAGAACAATGAACTGATGGTTCACACCATCACCCCCCCCCCCCCCCCACCCACTCCCCGTCTACCTATAATGGCTGCATGTGCATAACAAAGGGTGGCCTAATGGGATGCAAATGTCCCCAGAACTGCCCCCTGGTGGAGGCCAGGTAGAAAAGTTTGGAATTAAAATGGTGGTAGTCCTAGTGATAACAGAAAATAATGAAAAAATAACCCTAACTTTTTATTAGTCTATATTTAAACATTTTATCCAAATGTTTAGAATAACCATTCGTAATGACAGCATCTTGCTTACGATGAAGCTTGCTATTTTCGTGTAAAATGGTGTAACGAAACATTCTTGTTTAAGTACATTTATGTAATTAAGAGAAGATAAAATGTAAATGATCTGTCATCTTTTGGCTGGTGGACACCAACAAAACGAGTAAAGAAACGCATCAGCGTAGCATTCGTAAAGCGTTGGTGCCTGTAAAAAAAAAAAAGACTCGAAAGGACTTGAAATTCAAAGTTTCAGACTTGGGACTTGACTTGACGGTTGCTTGTCTTGACTCGAGACTTGACTTGAGTTGACTGTCTTTGCTTGAGACTTGACTCGGGACTTGAGGATAAAGACTTGGACTTACTTGAGACTTGCAAAACACTGACTTGGTCCCACCTCTGAGACACTCCAATAAAACAAAAAGTGGATATGAGTTATGGTCAGTCACCAGAGGTGTCAATTCCAGGTTCAGAAAGTAAAAGTCCTCACCAGGATTTTGCTCAAGCTTGCTAGATTTTCTAATTAGTGCAATCCAGGTAAAATTAGTGGAAGCCTGAGCAAAATCCTGGTGAGGACCTTTACTTTCTGACCCTGGAATTGACACCTCTGTCAGTCACAGAGAGAGACATTGTTCTGGATTGTTCTTTCATTATTTTATTAAAAAAACCTCTTTTTGAAGCATATTGCATGGTGTGGCCTCTGTTGTGCTTCTTTTGTCTATTGTGATATTTGAATTGGTGTCATTTGTAGTAAACTAATGTTTGTACTTTGTATAAAAGTTTGAGAAATCTAGCTCAAGAATTCAGTGAGATAAAGGTTCAGAAGCAAAAAGTGTTACCAAACAACCAAACACAGTCTTCCCCTATTATATATAATTATAATATAATCATTGACATGTTTTCCTTTGTTACATTTCATTATTAGCTAATAATATTCTTTGCCCACATATGTTGACTCATGATTTTCTGAGCAGGGTTATGAGAGACTTCTGCCTAGTCCCTAAGATCACTCCATATTTAACTCCATATTCTGGGAGTGCTAATACAGAATTGTAAACAGGCTTGCAATAATATTACCCAATATACCTGACCCACGGTGCCGCCTTAAAAGACCCACAAAGCAGTTAGAAAGGGAGAATCTTTCTTCATATTGATGTTTGGTGTGGTTTGGTATCGTTTGATTGTGTAGTTCAGGGGTGGCCAACCCGTCATAGACCAAGAGCTACTTTTCTTAGTAGCAAAGAGCCACATCATACATGGGCGGCGGGGGGGGGGGGGGGGGGGGGGGGGGAGTGTGGAGTGTAAATTATTAGCTGTGAAGACAGTCAAATGCGTGTTTTCCACTACGCCGGTTTTAAAAGTATTAGCGGCTCGCTAGGCTTGTAAACAAACCTCGCACCACTAAAATGTAACAGTGTGTCGCCCCGTTTGTGCAGGCAAGCCCGCGGACCGGCTGGGGAGCCGCATGAAACCAGGCAATGAGCCGCATGCGGCTCGCGAGCCGTGGGTTGGCCACTCCTGGTGTAGTTGATTTCCTGGTTTGTTTGAATTTGAATTATATTGTCCCTGAACTTGAGTCTGGAATTGCCCCTTTTTGGTTTGGTAGCTGATGTAGATATTGTATGTGTATATGTATATAAATATAGTGTGTATAAGTGTAAATATCTGTGTAAATAGTTGTGCTTGTTAATCCGGCCCAGACGGGAAGAAAGGACTAAGATGCTATTTTGGTTATCTTTGTTTTGTATAGGTAGTTATAGGTTATTGTGTTTTACTTTCAATTCTTTAAACATACTTCAGGTAAGGTAGTCGATATTATTTTGGTTAGAGACATTTTGTTTATTGTTTTGAGCATTGGGTTGTGTCCTGGAGCTACATCCCTTGGCCATACTTTGAATAAAAACATTTACCATTTCATCATATCTATCACAGTCTCTCAATACTCATTCTCTGTTAGGGCTATTGCCTAGAGTAGTCGTAACAGTGGCTTTATATGTAATAGCGGTTGGTCCCTTGTTACATTAGATTAAAAATGGTGCCAGGCTGAGTGGAGTTAAAATACATGGAGATAATTGGAAAATGTCAACATATACAGATGATGATACTGTTCTGATAAGAAATCAGGATGAACTAGATCAGGGATGTCAAAGTCAAATACACCGAGGGCCAAAAAACCAAATTTTCTACAAGCCGGAGGGCCGGACTGGTTCAATGTTTATTAAAACATATTGAAATGATTGCACATAGCCTATTGAACCAAGACCTAACACAGTGTAGGCTATATTATTTAATGCTTAAATGAATAAAGCAATATTTTCTTATGGATCTGTCAGTAATTTCAAGTGAAAACATTTTTCAACAGGCAAACAGATAAAAACAAACTTCCTTCAAAGTGTTTCTGAGACGTTTGATAGTGCCGCCTTAGATTCAGGGGCGCAGATGGAAATTCTGAAGTGAGGGGGACCAAGCGAACGTAAGTTGTTGAGCGGGGGGGACGTTTGGTCACCCAAATATATATATATATGCTTGTAGATGCTACATTTCAGATGGGGTGAATATAAATCTGGGGGGGGACATGTCCCCCCCGTCCCCAGTGCCATCTGCGCCCCTGCTTAGATTATATTCTTTCATTACAGCCAAACTTTCTCCACACAGAAGACACACAGGTTTACCTTTTACCTCCGTGAACATGTACTCTTGTCTCCGACCTGACTTGAAACCTCCTGGTCTCAGTGTCCACCTTACGTTTAGCCATTTTTGAGGAGGGGGATAGCTGAACGTTGATATCTGCTCTGACTGCTGATGATTGGGCGTTTTGAAAATAAACAACCATTAAATAATGTGATAAAAAGCGAATTATTTTGAATCATTTCGAGTATATGTATAAATATTCAACTTAATTAAGTTTAACGTGCTGGGAAATATTGAAATGGACCTTTAAAGTGACATACAAGGTGGAATTCAAGCACTTGTACAGGTGTATGAACCCTGCAAAAATAACCTTGTTCATTGCGCTGAGGCGCCGCGCACGCGAAGTTACAAAATTCGAGAGGTGCACGACCTCGCAAATCGACAGCGAGCGAGGCCCTCGCGCACGGGCGGAGCCACGGCTCATGTCAATCTCTAGTTTGGGCCGATTGGGATGGAAACATAATTTTGGGCCGGATTTGCGCATGAAACTCCCGGGCTGAAAAAGTGGCTCACTCCGGCCATGGTTAGTACTAATGTAGTACATGCTGCAACGAGTGTGATATAATATGTACTAGGTCGATGCGAGTCGTTATTATTTCGACCTGTGTTGTTGTTAGTTTCGCTAGCGAGCTAATTAGCATACCGGTGCGGGAGAAATTCAGTAGCCTTGTTAGCTCGTTACGAGCGATTGAGTAATTTACAGGTGTTCTGTTATGTCATTCAGTTTATCTACACATGATTGGTGATCTGTTAGATGTAACATTTTCATTCATTGGATTAATTTCTGTTTGTCACTGTACTAATTTGGAGGATGTGTTTGTTTGCTTAGCCTTGTAGTAATTGATTGAATGTACTATTAAAGTAATTAATCTGTTTTTCCTGTAATTACAGCCACACACATACAACCCTCTACACATATCGTCACGGGCATCTATCCCAAATCATGTCTGTATCATCCATCTCTCATCCAATCCTTGTAATATTCCATGTTCAATAAATAAAAGGTGGATAACCAAAATCTCTCTGAGTCTAGCTCTCTGACCGGAGCTTCCAACCTCCAACGTTTACCAGATCAGCACACATTAGAGCCAGTTACTCTTTTCAGCGAAGTTTTTGCGGGGTAGCTAAGTATTGGTTAAATATAACATTTGAGTGTGATTGTAGAGTGTGTTGGGTCGAGAAGGTGAAGTGAGGATATCAATTTTGGAGTACCAGCTAACGTTTTATTTCCTTTTATTTTATTTATTTATCCTTTTATTTATTTTATTTTCCTTTTTATTTCATTTTATTTATTTTTATTTTATTTTATTAACGTATTTCCTCAGTTTTTGAAACTGCTGGATATAAAAGACATAGAATATTTAAAACTTCATCACACTACATAGTATATCACTTAAAGAAATAATATTAATTATTAGGAATTCATACTTATTATACCTGTGTCACCCCTAACACTATCAGCAGCTATGGGGCCTGTCTTTACAGGTCCAGTGGTGCATCGTAGTGCAGGGGGCTTCCTCTTTCTGAGTGCGGGGCGATGCACAAAAATGGTGGGAACAGCATCTGCTTTCAGCCTAGTCTTGCCCTGTTTGGTTTTGATGAATTGGTCTGCCTCAAAATGTGCCTGCAGAGTGATGTGAGTTTACTCCTCACACATGACAACTCAGTTTTGTCTACCCATATATATATCCCATAGTGGGTGAATACACAGTATTAGAGAACACTTACTGGATATGTATACACTCATTACACGTATAAAAAACAACCAAGGATGTGCAACAAATTCTAATTCATATCACATCAATACTCATAATAATCATTTTCTCCTGTCTTTTTCTTCTCTCTCTCTTTAAGCCAAAGAACCATAGGGGATTCAATGGAGCCTGCAACTAGATAGCACCCTCACCCTGCACCCGAGTCTGTCTGGAGTCTTTGATTTTTTTTGTTCACTATTCTGTATTTTAATAAATCAGGCATTAAGCTTTCCAATAGTGTGTTTATTGTGAAAAGTGCAAATGCAGTGTTTGATGATTACCTCACATATATATTTGCTGTTGTAATCTTTAGTGAGGGTAAGATTGTTCCTGCTTAGTTGAGACAACCATTTTTTTTCTCCTCTCAGTATCAGTGGGGAAACCATACATTTTTGCTCCTTTCTCTGATCGATTGGAGTATCCCCATGCAGCACAGCAAACCATGGTGGACACTACACAAACAACACGGAGGAAAGGACACAGAAAAACTGCTTGACATGATATTCCTATTATTTAGATTAGGGTTCCACATTAGGATTTGTGTGAACTTGGGGTAATGCACATCAGGGGTACAATGAAGCTGTTCCATATACATATTAATTGGAGTTGACATCTAATCAATTTTAGGAAATATATGTATTTATAATAATTGCTGTTGGACAGGTTTGCTTCTAAACCACTGAGAGCTGTTAGTGTTTATGGCATTGCAGGAATGCCTAATGCTCTAAATTGCACAGTACACCTCCTACGTGTTACTACATCATGGACACATGTCTCCAACTACATAGATGTCTGTCCACAGGTATAAATGATCATTGCACCATGCCTACTTTTCCTCTGGACTACTGACCATTCACACTCTTCTTTTGTATTATTTGTGTGTTACTACTACATGTGCATAAGTTTAATTTGTCCTGATTCTTGAGAGCACCACTGTTATCTCATAGTATTTGTACATATGGCCACGGCCTCCTGCACCCCATGCTTGTGTTTTAGTCACACCTACACAAGGGGTTTTTTAACTAATAAACACACCATTGTCACGTTCAAAACACCTCCATGCCTTTACTCAGACTCTCCTTCATAGCACACACTATGAGCTGTTAGACCTACTCCTTCATTTCTGTCAATTTCACCCCACATATCACACAAAACACAGCATGTCTTCTTAGGTGAGACAGTCGCAGGTTGCATTTTTGTGGCAGTTGTGAAAAACGACCCGAAACTGCATGGGCTTCCCTGGCACGCAAATAAACGAGAGAGCCTTCTCTTGCCATTCGCGTTTTTTGATGCACTGCAAATAGTGTTTGGATGCATATATTAGGTCGAGATTTGTCGTGAGAAAACACAAGTACCATCTACTCACGGAAGCACAGGCACGCAGTGTCGGGCGAGTTGAGTCTACACCGTCCTCATGTGTATTTTAAGACCACAGTCCGTCGCGAGGAGGGAGGTTCGCGTTCACAGATCAGTTCGTTCAGTGTTTATTTCTCTTAGAAAATTCAAGGATGGCAGAAGTGGCTCCAGCCTCAACCGCTGCCGCGCCGGCTAAAGCGCCCAAGAAGAAAGCTGCCGCTAGACCCAAGAAAGCGGGACCCAGCGTCGGTGAGCTTATCGTTAAAGCTGTTTCTGCTTCCAAAGAACGGAGCGGCGTGTCTCTCGCCGCGCTGAAGAAAGCTTTGGCTGCTGGCGGTTACGACGTGGAGAAGAACAACTCTCGCGTCAAGCTCGCCATCAAGAGCCTGGTGACGAAAGGGACTTTGGTGCAGACCAAAGGCACCGGAGCGTCTGGCTCGTTTAAGATCAACAAGCAAGCGGAAACTAAGAAGAAGCCCGCCAAGAAAGCCGCGCCTAAGGCGAAAAAGTCCCCCGTTAAGAAGCCTGCCGCGGCTAAAAAGCCCAAGAAGGTCGCGGCAAAGAAGCCCGCCGCCGCTGCAAAGAAGTCGCCCAAGAAGGCGAAGAAGCCCGCTGCCGCCAAAGCTACCAAGAGTCCCAAGAAAGCGAAGAAGCCGGCCGCTCCGAAGAAAGCAGCCAAGAGCCCCAAGAAGGCAAAGGTTGCGAAGCCCAAGACCGCCAAGCCAAAAGCAGCAAAGGCGAAAAAAGCAGCCCCCAAGAAGAAGTAAACGTGCATGTTTTCATGTCTTGGTCTCCCCAAAAGGCTCTTTTAAGAGCCACCCACCTTTTTTTCTAAAGAGCGCTTTTCTTTAAACTCTAAATATTTTGTGTCGTTGGTGGATTTTAAGGTGCAGTTTCATCCATTGCTCTACATTAAGTGCGTGGACATTGGGAAGAAAAATGACAACCTAAAACATTCATCCCGTCCTAAATACAGAAATACTGTGTAGAATAAGATTCTATTTTATATACGTGTGTTTTATTTGCCCAAGTGTACTTTATTAAAATGGAGAATGAAAAGTCAATACACAAGCATTTCAAGCAATCCATACTCATAACATTACAATATCAATATGACGGTAAAACAACATATATGTAACTTTATATATCTATTAGGGTCCAACGACAATCAGTTTTTCTTACTGTATCCATAGTAAACATGTTGCATTTCATTATTCACAGAAATATTGTATATAATAAGATTTTATTGTATGCTATGAATACATTAGTCTGCCCATCTCTCCTCTCCTTGTCATACATGTACGTAGCTTGAATAACTTGAGTACATTTCTACATTAAATTGAAGTGCATACATATAGAAAAACGTTATTACGAGAGGGAGTTTTGTAGAGTAAACGCGCGTAAAACATTTTGCATCTCATTCAACATATGGACATGTACACAGTAATATTCTATTGTATGCTATTTTTTAATTTGCCAATCTCTCCTGTCCTTGTCATACATATGCGTGTACCCTGAATAGCTTAGAAGATTTCTAAAACTTTATTCAATATTGAAATGCATATACGAAGGACAACAAGAAAAGACGTGCCACATGGAGTGTTGCAGGGGAAAGAGATGGAGGCTGGCTTTGGATGTCGACCGCTTCGGGTTGGTTATTCGTCATGCCTTCTTTAAGCCAATAGGAGAGCAGCTTATTTAGCTATATCTCCAGCCCTCTTAGAGCAGGCGTGATTATTTCGTCTTTGCTTACAGCGCTGTGGTTGACATTATGAGTGGCAGAGGCAAGACCGGTGGTAAGGCTAGGGCCAAGGCCAAGACTCGTTCGTCTCGCGCCGGACTACAGTTTCCTGTGGGCCGTGTACACAGGCTTTTGCGCAAGGGTAACTACGCCGAGCGCGTCGGTGCCGGTGCTCCCGTCTACTTGGCTGCCGTGTTGGAGTATCTAACTGCTGAGATTCTCGAGTTGGCAGGCAACGCCGCCCGCGACAACAAGAAGACTCGTATCATTCCTCGTCACCTGCAGCTCGCCGTGCGTAACGACGAGGAGTTGAACAAGCTGTTGGGAGGAGTGACCATCGCTCAGGGTGGCGTGCTGCCCAACATTCAGGCTGTTTTGCTGCCCAAAAAGACCGAGAAGACCGTTAAATCCAAGTAAATTTCCCTTCTGTTTTCAGAATCCAACGGCTCTTTTAAGAGCCACCCACATCGACTTATGAAGTGCAACTTTTCATTCATGCAGATTTTATTCTGCGCTCTTGTCATTATTGGATGCTGCTGTTTCACGTCTAAGCATTCGCACACTTCGTTTAAATGCGCACAATCACTCAGTAATGTTGCATATGCACACATGAATTTATACGTGTGCATAAAGACAGACATGATGTTGCTCCTATGAACAGAATATAGGACAGTAAGCATAAGCTGCTGGCAACTAATAAAAGCCAGCAGTGTTGGCAGGTGAGAAATGTAGGATTATATGGTACCAGAGACATAAAATAACAGTGTTATACCTGCAGTCTGTTTTTAAGCAGATTGTATGCGAATTAAGGAGACTGATTATGGTACATTATGTAAACTTATAGAATCACAGCATATAAAATCCTTTACTCCTTATTTTTTACTCCTTATTTTACCACATGCTGGGGTAAATTGTAACAATTAGACAAAACAAGCAACAACAGAGGCCACACCATGCAATATGCTTCAAAAAGAGGTTTTTGAAATAAAATAATGAAAGAACAATCCAGAACAATGTCTCTCTCTCTCTGTGACTGACCATAACTCATATCCACTTGGTTTTATTCAAGTGTGTGTGTAAATTAGTGTAATAGAACAAACTTATTTAACAATATAGGTTCATTATGCTTAATGAACACTCTAATACATTGTACCTGTGTAAAGAACATGGAGGTCAAATAATAAGCAATGTCAATGTGTGTGTGTGTGTGTGTGTGTGTGTGTGTTATATCACAGATACTATGTGCCTTCACAACTGATCTGACTGACTTGCCCTTCTTTGTGACCTCATAAGATGTTTTTTTTTTTTTTTTACATTTGCAGGCTCACCACTGTTAGTCTTTCTTTTTCACTGCCTAGACATTCTGTAAAATTATTAAAATCAAGAATGTTTTCTTAGTAAGGTGATGATTATAACACTTTAACACTAGGACTACCACCATTTTAATTCCAAACTTTTCTACCTGGCCTCCACCAGGGGGCAGTTCTGGGGACATTTGCATCCCATTAGGCCACCCTTTGTTATGCACATGCAGCCATTATAGGTGGACGGGGAGTGGGTGGAGGGGGGGTGATGGTGTGAACCATCAGTTCATTGTTCAGCTGGATGTGTTCACTGACTCAGATAGAGAAGAAAAAACTCTGGCCTCCCTTTGGGGAGATTGAGGGAGATTGTCTTTGTGTTTGGATGAATATGGATGTCCAATGTAGCAGCAGTTGGTGAAGCATTGCAGTGGACATTTGAGCTGTGTTTTTTCTGCCCTTCCCTTTTTATAATATAAATAATCTTTATTTCTATAGCACCTTTCATACATACATGCATGTGCTAAAAACTACTGAAAATAAGGTTTGTGGGTGTATGTGTGTGAGGATGTGTGTGTGTGTGTGTGTGCATATGTGTTTGGGTGAATATGGATGCCCAATGTAGCAGCAGTTGGTGAACCATTGCAGTGGTCATTTGAGCTGTGTTTTTTTTCTGCCCTTCCCTTTTTATAATATAAATAATAATAATAATCTTTATTTCTATAGCACCTTTATAGTGAAAAGTGACTAGTCGCTTGCAAAGTTTCCTCTGTTTCATCTCTTTGGAGATACTTCATGAACGAGCTGCAACTGACCGGTTTGCTGCAATTTCTAATATTTGGAAATCTTTCGTTGGCAACTGCATCACTTCGTACCACCCAGGAAGGCATATCACCATAGATGAGCAACTTTTCCCATCCAAGACCCGTCTAGACTGTCTGCATCCTCAGTACCATGCACAGTACGGTGGAGACTGGGAACACACAAAAAAAAGCCAAACACAATCACTGACTACAACTCCCTAAAATGTGGTGTGGATATAATGGACCAGATGGTACGAAAGTACACAGTGCGTTGCGGAACACGGCGTTGGCCAGTCGCTGTGTTTTATAATATGATTGACATTGCAGCACTGAATGCCTATGTGCTTTTTCAAGCATGCACTGGGGTAAAGGAGAGACGGTCGGAGTTTTTGGTCAATCTTACAGAAGAGCTTGCACAGGCTCATGTGGCAGCCAAGGAGGTGGCCAAGGAAAAGGCTCAGCAGCAGCAACCACCCACACCTGACACAGGGAAAAGGGCATGGTGCCAGGTCAAGTGTTGTTGCAAAAGTAACCGTGCCACTAATCATTGTGTGTCTTGTGATAGGTTCACATGTGGCAAGTGCAGAAAAGAGATGATGTGGCAGTGCCAGGTGTGTGCAGAATATTCATAGGTGTATTTATATATACACCTGTATACCAATAAATCTAACTTGAATATAAATTTCTGGCAATGTTGACTTTTTTTGGGGGTGGGGGGTGGCTTCACCAATTCAACTTCACCTTGTTCCAGAGGACCATTTCTTCTGGACCTGCATATTCCCACCTCCACCCCTCCCCATACAAACACACAAACAGTACTCCTACATTTAGAATCAATGTAATGGCCTCATTTTCATAACACTGGTATGGCTGAACAGGCTACTCTCTGTGTGGTGATGGTGGTGGTACAGAATTGTTTTCTGATCCTTACATAAAAATAAAGTTGTCCTCCAAAGAAGGTGTGGGGGGGGGGGGGGGTGGAGGTAGGCCAAAAAAAGAGAGTAGGGAGAGAAAAGTAAATTTTCTATTTGTGTTTGCTAGTTATGGCTGTTGTGTTTTTGAAAGAGACACACTGCAAAAAGTACCATCTTGATGAGTTAAAATTGCTCAAGAATATTATTCTATTTCAAGTAGCTGAGGGTTTTTTGTATAAATTTATGTAAAAATATCTTTACCTATACCTATTGACAGTTTTAACTACTTAAAATAAGGTTAAAAAATCAGAGCCATTTTGAATAATCAATATGCCACTATAATTCAAATATTATGTTTGTGTCAATTTCACATTATTTCAACCTTCCACAAATCAAATCTCAAACATGGTCCTGAGTTGAGCAGACTTCTGCCAAGAGAGGTTGCAGTCTCATGAGGCAGCCAAAGGTGTGTATTGAAAGGTGTGTCAACAGCAACCACCCACAGCTGACACACACCTCATTTACATAACACTGGAGGTAAGAAGGGCTTATCACACCTGTCAAGAGACCAAGAGTCTAGTTGGGACACTGTCGAAAGCAGGCGGCTTGGTAGTTCTAGTTTAAAAAGCTGTGTTACAACACACCCCACCCCTGTCTGCCATTGTTTAGCTAACTGTATTAGCAAGGTGATTTGAAATTAACAGGGCAAAAATGCATCAAAATTTACCTGAGAAACTAGTTTAATGTAATAGAAGTCACATCGTTTTTTTCTGCAATAGTATAAGTACTAAACAAAAAAATAAAGTCTTGATTCAGAAATTTACTTTCTTACCTCGAAATCAGTTTTTTCTAAATGGAATCTGCATGTGCCCGTTTCCATCCTTGATAGTCACCATATGGGATCAGGGAGGAATTGGGTAAATACCGGAATGATCATATGACTCATATCTGATCCATGATCGGTGGAATTCATGGTGTTACAACTCTCCACCTGTCCCAGCCATACTCCAGTTCACGCGCAGACGCTGTCTTGCAGGTTTGTTGGTGTTTTATTTGAACAAAACATAATATATAAAATTAACAACAACTCAAATTAAAATAAGAAACATATCAATTTACAGCTTGCGGTGGAAAAACTGTTTGCTCTTCTGACCGGGCCCCAGCCAGGTCTACCCATTTCCCTTAAATCAGGACCCGATAACCCGATGGATGCAGTGACCGGTATGCACCACATGAGGGAGGTCTAGTTGGGTACAAACACAAGGGATCTAGGGAACAGTAAAGACAAAAGACAAAAATGGCTCCAACACCTGGCCCCTAATTGTGTATCTCACAATTATAGCATGTAAATAAAAGGAGCCATAATGTCAGAATCAACAAAACTCAAATCAACAATGTCAAAATCACAAACTACACATCAGTCCTTAGTTGTCGTCTCGAAGTTGGGGGTTAGAGGTCACTAGCACTTAACCCACCGTTGGGATTCAGCCTTTACCACTGATCCATCACTGCTGTGATGTTTCCATCAGCAAACAGAGCTTACTGATTGGTCTTTGCAGGACAGTGTTCTTGGTCTTAATCAAAGCCGCTCGGACAAGACCTTGTTTATCTGGAAAGGTCTTCAGAATTCTCCCTAACAGCCATGAGTTTCTTGGTGCCTTGTCATCAACAATGACCACTAAGTCATTTGGCTGGAAGTTCCTTTTGATCAGGTTCCATTTGGATCTCTCTTGCATAATGGGAAGATACTCCCTTATCCACCGTTTCCAGAATAAGTCTGTGATGTACTGTACCTGTCTCCATCTTCTTCGTACATACAAGTCAGTGCTCTGAAAGATTCCAGGTGGTATGACTGGTTGAACTTTCATTCTTAGTAAATGATTAGGTGTCAGAGGTTCCAGATCAAGTGGATCGTCTGATACAGTTGTTAGTGGACGATCGTTCATTATTGTTTCAACTTCGCAGAGTGCTGTTAATAATCCATCATCATCAAGAATTTGCTCTCTAAAGAGTGAATGAAGAATTGTCTTCAGTGACTTGATTAGGCGTTCCCACACACCTCCATGGTGAGGTGCAAAGGGTGGATTGAACATCCACTTGATTCCCTCTTTTGTTAATGTTCCATGGATTTTCTCATGATCAACATTTTTCAAGCTGTTTTCTAGTTCTCTATGACTTCCAATGAAATTTGTACCTTGATCCGTTCTTATAGTGTCAACTGGCCCTCTTCTGCAGATAAATCGCCGCAGGGCATTAATGCAAGCATCTGTGTCTAAAGAAGTTGCTACTTCAAGATGGATGGCACGTGACACAAGACAAGTAAAGATCACGCCATATCGTTTTGCAGTTCCACGACCTTTCTTGACTTCTATTGGTCCAAAATAATCAATACCTACGTGGGTGAAAGGTGGTAAGTCTGGGGTGATTCGTTCTGGAGGGAGATCTGCCATCTTCTGTTCTCCCGGTTTCCCTTGAAGACGTCTACAGAGGACGCATTCCGTAATAATCCTGCGTGCTAAGGCATTTGCACTTGGAATCCAATAATGCTGTCTCAATTTTGATAGAACATGATTCCTCCCAGAGTGACCTATTGTCTGGTGGATGTGCCTCATGATTAGTCTAGAGATATGGGACTTCTTGGGTAATATGGCTGGATGCTGTTGGCTTACGGGCATGGCCATTCTATTAATTCTGCCCCCTACCCTTAGAATCCCAGCCTCAAGAATCGGATCCAGTGATGAGATGCTACTAGAGAGTTTAACCTGTTTACCTTTCTGTAAGGCTTCCACTTCCTCATGGAAACTCGAGTTCTGTACATAAGAGATCACAGCCTTTTCTGCTCTTTCCAGTTCATCTACAGACAAACACTGGGATCCCACATTCTGGGCATTGTTGTTCTTCACAGCATGCTTTCCATGAGCCTTTGCTTTAAGGATATCTTTCAGTCGTAGAAACCATGCCACTGCCCTTTTTAAGTGACTCCACTGGGAATAATATTCTAGGAAGTTGCTTGTAGGATTATCAGTTACGGTTGTCCAATGGACCTGAACATTTCTCACTTCAAGGGTTTTCAAATCAGTAGACATTAGTTTGCTACTAATCGGCCAATGTGTTTCTTTCCTTCGTAAGAAGTCTGGGCCTGTCCACCAGTGTTTGGACATTAGAGAGGCTGCTCTTACACCCCTTGATGCAGCATCAGCCGGATTGTTTGCTGAGTCTACATATCTCCATTGTTCTTTGGTTGTAAGATCTCTGATGACAGTAAGTCGGTTGGTCACAAAGGTTGAAAATCTTGTTTGTTCATTATTAATGTACTTCAGAACTGACTGGCTATCAGTCCATAATACAGAAGGTTCCAGATTAATTTGAAGTTCTACTCTAAGCATTTTATCCATCCGTGCAGCAAGCGTTGCTGCTTGAAGTTCGAGCCTAGGGATGGTCATTTGTTTAAATGGGGCTACTCTCGCCTTTCCCATGACGAAGCTAACGTGTACATTACTATCACTGACGAACCTGATGTAACTAACGGTACCATAACCTACTTCACTGGCATCACAGAAGTGATGCAGCTGGACTGATATGACCGTGCCAATGTCTTTTGGTTTCATACATCTATCGATTCTCAGACCAGAGAGATGTTCAGTGTCTTGTAGCCATGTCTTCCATTGATTGAGCATAACATCAGAAACAACTTGATCCCAACCACAACCTGACTTGCAGAGAGCCTGCAAAATCTGCTTGCCTTTCAGAATGACAGGTGCAAGAAATCCTAAAGGGTCATATATGGAACTTACAGTGGATAAAATCCCTCTTCTAGTGAGGGGCTTGCTGTTCTCAGACACTTTAAATCCGAATGTGTCATCCTCCAAGTTCCACTGAATCCCGAGCACTCTTTCAATTGGAGGGTCTTTCCTGTCCAACTCCAAATCCTTTACCATGTCTGCTCTTTCCTTTTCAGGGATGACTTCTAGCACTTTATTGCTATTACTGACCCATTTCGTAAGCTTGAATCCTCCTGTGGCACACAAATCAGAGAGGCCTTTGTGTAATCTGATAGCATGCATTTCTGTTTCTGCAGTCTTAAGGCAGTCATCGACATAGAAATTGTTTTGAATTGTCTCAATTATCTCTTTGTCATACTTGTGCTGGTTGTCTTGAGCAGTTTTTTGCAAAGCAAAATTTGCACAACTGGGTGATGAAACAGCACCAAAAAGATGCACCTTCATACGATAATCTTCAGGCTGTTTCTTAAAATCTCCATCTGGCCACCACAAAAATCTAAGAAAGTCCACATGTTTTCTGTGGACTCTCACCTGATGAAACATAGCTTGGATATCCGCCATTAAAGCTATGTGTCCTTGACGGAATCGCATGAGCACACCTAGTAGATTGTTTGTCAGATCAGGACCCTGGAGTAACTCTTTATTGAGGGAGGTGTTTTGAAACGATGAGGTACAATCAAACACAACACGCAAAGTGCCTTTGCGTCTGTGGTAAACACCATGATGTGGTATGTACCATGTTTTACCCTCAACAACGTGTACCTGGTCCGATGGTATCTTCTCAGCATAGTCCTGTTCCAACATTTTGTCCATGAATTGCTTATACTCTGCTCGGAAGCTTTTATCCCCTTTTAACCTTTTTGCAAGACTCGCAGCACGCTGGATTGCCATATCTCTGTTATTAGGCATCATCACATTATCATTACGAAATGGAAGTGGCAGATAATAATGACTGTTCTCATAAGTCACTTGTTCTGTCAGAATCTTCATGAATTTTTTATCATCTAGTGACATTTCTCTCTTCTCAGTATAGTGTGTTTCTGGGAACTCTTGGTTGTATAGTTTCATCAGGAGTTCTTCAATTTCCGACACTGATATTCTGTTGGTGGTTACGACATGATTTGTTGCATCCCCCATACTACCAAGTGGACCATTCACTATCCATCCAAGCAGGGTTCTCACTGCGTAGGGTCCGTTCCCTATGCTGTTTATGATTTCCCATGGTTCCATGGCCTTTGGAGTGTTAACTCCGATCAAGAGTTCCACATCAGCATCGATTTCTTTGATGTCCACATTTCTGAGATATGGCCATTTCTCAAGATCCTTTGAAGATATGACATTCTCCTTTGATACAGGAATTACGTCCTGGGTGTAAACACAAGGCAATTGAATAAAATTCTTCCCATCTTTGTCCCCCACTTCTAAATCTAACACCCTGTAAGTGGTGACAGGTTTCTCTTGAGCCATTGTTCTCTGCAATATTTCAGTTTTCGTTCCCTTCGCATGTAGTTTTCTCATCAAGCCTTCAGTGCAAAAGGTTGCTGAACTTCCAGGATCCAAAAAGGCATATGTTACAAGAAACTGGTTACTGCTTGCTACCTTGACCTGTACTGGTACTATTGCAAGTATGCAGTCTTTACTGGCCCCATTATGACGACCAGATCTGAGAGAAACAAATGCACTATTAACTGGCTGTCCCTCTAATGTTGGCTGTTCAGAATTTGGATCACTTGAGTTATCTACAGATCGTTTCTGCATGACCTTTTCTGAAATATGCAGTAGAGTAGGGTGTCTGTAATGGCAGATCTCACAGGTCATCCTTTTCCTGCAGTCCTTGCTCAGGTGGCCTTTGGAGAAGCATCCAAAACAGATTCCATTATGTTTCAAGAACTGCACTTTGTTCCTATGATCCAGAGATTTGAAGTGGTTGCAGCTGGCTAACACATGATCACATGAACAGTAAAAACATGAGGAAGATAATGTTCGTGCCTGCTTTGTTTTGTCGTTAGCAGTGCCAGACACATACTTAGTAACTGGTACCACTGTGGTAGCAAAGCTGGTTCTACTACTCTTTGACCTCAAGGGGAGTTTAATCTCATATGTAACAGATTTTCGGCTTGATGCTGGCACCAAGATATCGCCAAAAAGAGGATCAGAACTCATTCGAACCTGCCTCTCAAGAAACACAACAAGATTATCAAACCCTGCTCTTTGCTTCGTTTTATCTGATATATCATAAGCTACTGCTCTCCATTTATCCTTTACTTTGTATGGCAATTTTGAGATGACTATCCTAAGATTTGCAGCACTGTCCAACTCTTTAAGGTATCGTAATTCTTGCATTACATTGCAGCATCCTCTCAGAAACAATGTGTACGCGTGCAGTGCTTTAGAATCTTCAGGTTTTATGTTAGCCCAATGCAGAGCTCTATCCATATAGGCATTTGTAATCCTTATTTCATCTCCAAAATTCTCTTTCAGTAGTCGTTTAGCCTCTGCATATCCAGTTGTAGCATCCATATGTAAACAACTGCAAACAAGCTCTCTTGGCTGACCAGCAGTGAACTGCTCCAAATAATAAAGCCTTTCCTTATTACTTTGTGTTCTAGTTTCAATACTATGTTCAAAGGCCCTCATAAAGGAGAGAAAACATAATGGGTCTCCATCAAACACAGGGATCGCTTTTGTTGGAAGCAATGACAGATTTTGCTGCTGCAATAGAACCTCAGTCAAATGTTGCTGTTGCTGCATTGCATTAAGGATCACTTGACCCTGAGAGGAGCTCACACCTGTGTTACCTAGCTCTGCTACAGCTTGAGGCTCAGACTCAATTATTAACTGGGGAGGTTGCAAAAGTTGAACAGTTCTTTGCAATGGTGTTTTAGGAACAGTTTGTATTAAGGCATAATCAGCTGTATGTTTATGACCACCAGTATCAATTGAGGAATGCAGGTACTTCTGTGCTTCATCATAATACTCATTCATGCCATCCTTTTGTTTGGCTTCCGATGAGGGAGATTCAAAGCTCTCGTACACTCTTATTTCAGCAATTGAGGCTGCAATATCTGTCTCCACCCGAAGCTTTTCCTTCATCATTTTTATTCTTATCTCATCAGTTTTTAATTGGGCTTCTTTCATTTCTAAGTCATGCTTCTTAGAGAGTGCAGCTGCACGTGCCATTAAAACTGCTTTTCTTGCTTCAGCCTTCATTCTTGCCGATATTGCAGAAGAGGCTATTGAGGACTTTGATGATGTTACTGAGTCTTCTGACTGTCTCTTTAAACTAACCGAAACACTGTCAAACGGTGTTATATTATCAATGTTTTCATCCAGTTGTATCTCATCTTCACCTCCGTTTTGTTTCTCAAATTTAGCTCTCAGCCATGTTTCAGTTTCTGTCAAAAACTCCTTGAAATGGGCCATTTTTGGTTCAAACCACTCTGTCTGGTCATGCTCCTTTTCTGCAGTGTCTAATGACATTTGTACCAAATCATGCACTTGATTAAATTCATTCAAAGCAGCACAAAAGGAGTCCATAAGCAACTTCACTTCTTTGGCTTCTCCATTCCCAGTACGCACTGTCATAATTTCATTCATTTTACGTGTGCACATTCCCAGTTTACCTCTACGGGAACCCATTATTGTCTTTATGTAATCCCCATCATTATCCATTTCAGTTGCTTCAGCACTGCCTAAAGCCTCCATGCTTAATCAAGGCAATTATTTACTCACGACCTTCTTGGTTGAGGGATAGATGAGAGCATTCCAAACTTCCGATTGTCCAAAGCAGTTTTTCCACTATTTGTCCCAGCCATACTCCAGTTCACGCGCAGACGCTGTCTTGCAGGTTTGTTGGTGTTTTATTTGAACAAAACATAATATATAAAATTAACAACAACTCAAATTAAAATAAGAAACATATCAATTTACAGCTTGCGGTGGAAAAACTGTTTGCTCTTCTGACCGGGCCCCAGCCAGGTCTACCCATTTCCCTTAAATCAGGACCCGATAACCCGATGGATGCAGTGACCGGTATTCACCACATGAGGGAGGTCTAGTTGGGTACAAACACAAGGGATCTAGGGAACAGTAAAGACAAAAGACAAAAATGGCTCCAACACCACCTGTAGTATATTAAATATACTCTCACACTATTTCTCACACGTCAACATACAGGTGTATTTGAACACACACGCACATATACTCAAGCTGAGATAGTGAAAAAGAAAACGTAGTCATGGCCTGGTGGTAGGGAACTGGTCTTGTGACTGGAGGGTCGTGGGTTCGATTCCCAGACCTGAGGCCATGACTGAGGTGCCCTTGAGCAAGGCACCTAACCCCAACTGCTCCCCGGGCGCCGGGCTAGGGCTGCCCACCGCTCTGGGCACGTGTGATCCACAGCCCCCTAGTAATCACTAGTGTGTGTCTGTTCTAACTGCACAGATGGGTTAAAAGCGGATGACAAATTTCGATTGCGGTGTAAAAATCACAATTGACAAAAATACAGCACACATTTAAACACATTTAACTCCCGCCCCAGCCATTTCTACCTTCAACCTCCTCTTTAGTTCTGCTTGCACAAGGAATATCTTATCATTTTATTATACTAAAATACTTTGGATGAGGTTCAAACTAGCTAGGTCATTACTTTGATTATCATTACAAACGTAATAATAATCTTTATTTGAATAGCACCTTTCATTTATACTCAAAGTGCTTTACAGAATAAATAAATAAAACCATTAAAAGAACCTAAAAAAAGAAAACACACATAATAAAATAAAATAATAAAATGACAATTTATTAAAATAGACAAAGTAATGTAATAAAGTAAATAAGATGGCAAGACTTGAAATAATTAGAACAGACATAGAATGTTAAATAATGTCATAACGTCATAAAATTATTTACCATTAGAGTTTCAATAATGCAGTTTCATTGCATTATTTTGTCATAAAGCGTCTCCATTTATTTTATAAAACGTGTTTTAGGATTCAGAGACTACAACGTGCATTTTAAATTGTGGCAAATTGTAGTAGTGCACGGCAAAGTCGGACATTTTGGGTGATAAATTGTGTGTACGGTTTATCTGGGGAAATAACAGAAGTAACAAAGATTGAGTGAATGTATAAAATGAGGAATAATGTAAGCTTCGGAGCTGTAGAAATTGGAAGACAGTTAAATATCGTTTTTACAGAATAAATAAATAAAAACATTAAAAGAACCTAAATAAATTAGTATATGGGGACTTTCAATTTAAATATAGGAATCAGAACCTTGATTGGTGTAGATCTTTAACTTGTATTGTATTAGAAAACTGCACACATCTTTGGTGTTAGCGGGTTAGTTTTGACCCGATTCAAATCAGCTTGAAAATACTCAAAAACAACATCATCCGATGTTGTTAGTCACCCCTTAGATAAATTTAAATCCACGTAAAGACCTTTTTGAATGTTATTTTGTTCCATTCACTTTTCGTCTCACAATATAACACTCGTTTTCAATGAACTAAATTTTACATTCACTATAGTGAAGAAAATGAGTCTAATAATCTAATATCTAGTCAAGTCAACTCAAATTTATATATATATAATATATAAATATATAAATGTATTATATATATATATATATAGTGTATACGTATGTTATATGTGTAGGATCACTCATGTTCAAGATATCTGCAATTAATTACTGACTAGTCAATTAAATTGTGACGCTGGCGGCTGGACGAAGGATGAGACACAGAATCCCGTCTTTGCGTCACAAACGTCACTTTTAATACACAAGTGTTGCGCAATAACGCAACACTAAACAGAAACATACACACTACCCGTCCCGGGGTGCCAACAGGACCGAGTGCCCCGAACCCACGACGATGGGCGTATCCGACGCGCTCAGTCCTGCGTCTGGGAGGTGACTGCCCTTGGCGAAGCGTCCGCCACGAATCGCCTAGCACACCCTCCCTGGGAAGACAGGGGAAAACACGTTAGACACACCAAACGGAACATTCACAAACACACACACAGGCACGCTTACACATAGTGGCACAAGAGGGAAAAACGGGTTCGGCACACACAAGGGAAGACTGACGAACACTGGCACAGACAAACACATAACAGGCGCCAGGCTTCGCGCCAGGAGGAGAGCGAGCAGGGGAGAGAAGTCCGGTGCTGCTGGTGCTGCGTTAGGCAGTCCCCCTCCTGCCTTCGCTGCGGGCTCTCCGCCAGGTCCAGCGCGGCGGGCAGACGTGCCCGGTGCAGCGCGGCGGGCAGACGTGCCAGGAGCAGCGCGGCGGGCAGACGTGCCAGGAGCAGCGCGGACACTCCCGAGCACACGGACGGGGGATAGTCCTCCTGCTCCCCTTCACCGTAGTCTACGGTCGACGCATCGTCATACTCCGACGGGGAATAGTTTACCTGCTCCCCTTCACCGTAGTATACGGTCGACGTATCGTCATACTCCACCGGGGGATAGTTCACCTGCTCCCCTTCACCGTAGTATACGGTCGACGTATCGTCGTACTCCGACGGGGAATAGTCCTGGCCACCCCCTCCATAACCCACCGTGGGGGCGTGACAGACCGAGGAAGCTGGGTCTTCCGCCTCCTCCTCGCCGTGGTCCACGGTAGGAGAGGGATCCACAGACGGAGGGAGGTACTCCTCCTCCTCCTCGGACTCCCCCTCTCCGAACTCACCCTCTGGGGTGGACTCGGTGGCACCGATGACACAGGCGGTCACCCTCGGAGGCGAGAGGGCGCGGGAAGGAGACGGGTGCAGGTGTCTCCAGATCCTCACCACGCCCTCGCGAAACAAGGCCGCCCTCACGGGGTCCTGGCTCTCCCGTGCCGCGGCCAGCTGAGCCGCGCTTACTGGATCCTGCTCCAGCTGTTCTACAGTAGGCGTGGCTTCTTGGTGCGTGGTGGAGTCTTGTTCCTCCTCCTTTCCCTCGTCACGAAAGGCGGGATCCCCTTCCAGCTCGTGGAGCCCCACCCGCAGGGGCGAGAGCTCCCGGGAAGGAGAGAAACGCCTCTCCTGCCACACCCGGACAGCTGTCTGGCGGTACTCCTCCGCTAGCTCTGGGATCGCGGTTTCCCGAGCCGCGCACAGCATATAGGTGCACTCTGGGTCCTCTTCGAGCTGCGCCAGTGTCGGCGTGGCTCTGCGGCGAGGGGGGGAGGAAGAAGTGAGGTGACGCCGCTTGCTGGGCTTCTTGCCTTTCTTTTGCTTGGTTTTATAGCCTGGCATCGTGGTGTCTCTTGAAGGCTCGTCGTTCTGTGACGCTGGCGGCTGGACGAAGGATGAGACACAGAATCCCGTCTTTGCGTCACAAACGTCACTTTTAATACACAAGTGTTGCGCAATAACGCAACACTAAACAGAAACATACACACTAGACGTGCACTACGTGCAGACTTAGACAACGACGAGCACAGGACACTGCGCGAGCGCACATTAAATAGACAAACCACATTAGCCCCACGTGATCACGAGACGATTCACAGGTGAGACTTATTAATCACACGACAAAACCCTAACCACGGATATCCACTGACGCAGACAAAGCACGTAGACAACGTTGACAGACGCCCAAAAGGGAGGGGCCGGGGTCCTCAACGTGACAGACGCCCCCTCCAAGGGCACTACCCGTCCCGGGGTGCCAACAGGACCGAGTGCCCCGAACCCACGACGATGGGCGTATCCGACGCGCTCAGTCCTGCGTCTGGGAGGTGACTGCCCTTGGCGAAGCGTCCGCCACGAATCGCCTAGCACACCCTCCCTGGGAAGACAGGGGAAAACACGTTAGACACACCAAACGGAACATTCACAAACACACACACAGACTAGTCAAAAGTCATTTAAAAATGTCTACAAATAAATTGCAGATATCTTGAATATTTTTTATCTAGATGTTTTTTTTATTCCTGTTATCTTGAATAATTATTCTGACTAGTCGGAATGTGTTTGTAGATATCTTCAATAATCATTTTGTCTAGTCAATACGTCCCAGATTTACGTAGCATTTTGGCGCCAAACTTGGCACTCTTTGTATTTGCTAATCTAGGGTGACCAGATTTGGGTTTCTGAAAAGGAGGACACCTTTTTTGCCGGGGTCATCGGTGTATCTGTGTTTGATATGACACAAATGACATGGTGTCTGTGTAAAAATTGCATTTATTGAACACCACAAAACAACATAGTACCTGCCGTACACATCAAGCACTCTGCCTCATATGGTTCACGACCCTGGCGGAAGCACAGGAATTTTTTTCTTTAACTCCTCCGTAAACGTTCACTTTAGTTTCGGCATTGCCGTAGAACCGGCGGACACACGTGCTTTCGCTTGTAAACACTCGGGGGTAGACTGACAGGCCCACACTTTCTTCTTCACACACACACAATATAAAGTAGATAGATTTGAGGAGAAATACGTGACTAATTTGCGATACAGAAAAACCTGGAATTAAGTGGAATGGAACGGAGTGGCAATTCTAATCACAATGCACTGTACATGTATTATGATTGAGTCAGTCGAACAAAACCCTGGACGATTTTGAAATTCCCCCCGGACATTTATTTAGGTCTCAAAAGTAGGACATGTCCGGGAAAAAGAGGACATCTGGTCACTCTAGCTAATCAGTGGTCTGTACGCGATGTCAGGACAGTCGAACTCACATTCTCGCGTTTTTAATACTATTTTTAGTGCCGCATAATCCATACTGTTGAGCTCTTTCAAGATTGTGGCATTTTCTGTCAATTTTTTCAAGAACAGCTAACGCCATTTTACCCACCCAAAATTCCGCAGGCAGCAGTTTCGACGACTCGGCAACATCGCAAAAGGGGCGTAATGCACGTACTTCTTTAATTCAGATATCTAAAAATGTCATTTTGACTAGTCATAATTACGTTAGAGATATCTTGAATAAGAATTACGGATGTGTGACTCATAAAATGACGAATCCAGTGACGTCATTTTAGATATCTTAAAAGCACTTGAGACGAAAAAGTCAAAAAGGCGGCTCTCACAGATGTGTTGGCCTGGTCAAGATGATAGTGAGCCTGATCACAGCATGATCCACTCCAGCCTTCTGCTGGTAAGCAAACTTCAGGGGGTCCAGGAAAGGGCTGACCTGAGGTCTGAGATGTGTCAGAACAAGTCTTTCAAGGACCTTCATGACATGAGATGTGAGAGCCACTGGTCTGTAGTCATTGAGAGTGGAAGTCTGAGACTTTTTTTGCAACAGGAACCAGACATGATGATTTCCCCAACACCTGCTGGAGGATCTCACACAGCTGAGAGGCACAGACCTTCAGGACTCTTGGGACAATTCCATGAGGGCCTGCAGCTTTTCCTGGCTTCAGCTTCTCCAACTGCCTCTTCACCTGGTAGGCGGTCACCTCCAAAGGTGGTCATTGACTACAAACGGGCACTCGCTAAAGCACGCTCAGCATACCTAGCCTCACTGATAGAGAAAAATAAAAACAATCCTAGATTTCTTTTTAATACTATTTCCAAACTTACAAAAAATCAAGCAGGCGCAGAACCTCAGATTCCAGTAAACCTCACTAGTAATGTATTTATAGATTTTTTTGATAATAAAATAGAGAATATTAGACAAAATATAAAACCTTTTATTAGTAATACAACTGGTATGTCATCTGGTTTGGTTGACATCGATTTAAATCGCATACTGGGAGAAAAACTTGATGCTTTTCATCCACTCCCACAATCAGAATTAGAAAAAAAATTTCTTCCTTAAATTGTGCTACCTGCACACTAGACTCGGTTCCATCAAAGTTATTAAAAGAGGTATTACCAGCGGTAACTGAACCTCTTCTAACTATAGTTAACTCATCCATTACAATAGGTCACATGCCCAAATCATGTAAATTAGCAGTTATTAAACCTCTGATTAAGAAACCAAATCTTGATCCTACTGTACTATCTAATTATAGACCCATTTCAAACACATCATTTATATCTAAGATCATAGAAAAAGCTGTTGCCCAGCAATTATGCCTATATCTGCATAGGCATCACATATTTGAAAAGTTGCAATCTGGTTTTAGGCCCCATCACAGTACTGAAACAGCGTTAAAGTAACAAATTACCTCCTCCTTGCTTCAGATCAAGGTTATGTATCGCTGTTAGTGCTTCTTGATCTTAGTGCAGCTTTCGACACAATTGATCATAGGATCTTGCTAGAAAGGTTAGAACGCTGGGTTGGAGTTTCTAGCACAGCCCTTTCATGGTTTCATTCTTACTTAACAAATCGCTATCAGTTTGTAGAGCTCAATAATGTTCCATCCAAACGTACAAAAGTTAAATATGGGGTCCCGCAAGGCTCCATTCTAGGACCACTATTATTTACATTATATATGCTACCATTGGGCACAGTTATAAACAAACATGGTGTCAATTTTCACTGCTATGCAGATGACACTCAACTTTACATATCAGCCAAACCTGATGACAAACTCAGTTTAAGAAAAAATTGAGGCCTGTGTAAAAGATATTAAATGCTGGATGTCTCTAAACTTCCTCCAACTTAATGAGGACAAAACAGAAGTTCTCCTTCTGGGCCCTAAGGCCTCAAAACAGAAAATTCCAGATCTAATGCTTAATCTCGCAGGCTACCCCATTACACCTGGCACAGTAACCAAAAACCTAGGCGTCATACTCGACTCTGACCTATCATTTGATAAATACATAGATAATACTACTAGGATAGCTTTTCTACATCTCCGTAACATTGCTAAATTAAGAAATGCATTATCACAGGATGATGCGGAAAAATTGGTGCACGCCTTTGTTAGCTCTAGATTAGACTACTGCAATGCACTACTGTCAGGATGTTCAAATAGGAATCTAAATAAACTTCAAATAGTTCAAAATGCCGCAGCCAGGGTTCTGACCAGAACTAGAAAATTTCAGCATATCAGTCCAGTCCTATCAGCCCTGCATTGGCTCCCAGTTAAATTTCGTATTGACTTTAAAATTCTTTTATTAACTTATAAAGCATTGCACGGGCTTGCTCCGGAGTACCTTCAGGAACTTATTTCCTATTACGAACCCCCACGCCCACTAAGATCACAGGGTGCTGGTCTTTTATTAGTTCCAAAAATTAATAAGGTAACAGCAGGGGGAAGAGCCTTTTCTTGTAAGGCCCCCCAGCTTTGGAATAATCTTCCTAAATGCATCCGGGACTCCGACACAGTCACAATCTTTAAGTCTAGGTTGAAAACCCACTTATTTAGTTTAGCGTTTGATAATTAATATCCCCCCTTAGATAAAAGTACAGATCCAGGGGTTCATAGACGAAGGGTTTTATGGTAGACTGGGGCGCTGGTGCTGTCGTCCTGTCACTGCTCGTGGTCACTCAAGTTTGTTGACAGTGCAGTGGACGGATGCCATTGTCTCAGAATGCCCCCAAGCCTATGTTACCTTCTGGTTCTGCCTTTTTAGCTAGGCTGTAATAATTTAACTAAATGCCGGAGTTGCTGCCACACTCCGGAAATGTTTATAATTTTACCTGTCCTGTATATGTCCTCATACAGAGCTAATTTTCCCTGTTTCATTTCTCCACATGGCTGCCCGCCTGCTTGAGGAATAATGAGATGAGGAGACCAGCGATCCATCCTGAGCCAGCCACCTCCTGCCTAACCGGATGCATACATCATGATGGACATTATTACATATTTTTCCTTTTCTTTCTCTTCTTTCTGTCTAAATTGTTGTTGTTGTTGTCATGGTGACCGGTGTCGGCCAGAGGAGGATGGGTTCCCCCCCTGAGTCTTGGTTCCTCTCAAGGTTTCTTCCTCATGCAAAAAAACTAGGGAGTTTTTCCTTGCCACTTTCGCCCTTGGCTTGCTCATTGGGGGCTTGGACTCGGCACTTGTAAAGCTGCTTTGTGACAACAACTGTTGTAAAAAGCGCTATATAAATAAAATTTGATTGATTGATTGAGGTGGATGTGTATCTGCAGACAATGGCTGTGAAGTGGTGGGGTGTGAAAAGGAATGAGAAAGCTGTTAAGGTGACAAGGGTGTGAACAGGGTGCTGCTGGTGATGGGTGTGGGTGTGCTAAATCTATTGAAGGAAGCATTTAGCTCATTGGCCATGTCCAGACTACCCCCAGCAGCTTGTTGTTGTGAACTGTAACCCATGATCATCTTCATTCCTGACCAGACTTCCTTGGCATTGTTCTGCTGTAGTTGGCCTTCCAGCTTCCTTTTGTATGCCACCTTGTTCACCCTCAGTCTCACCTTCAGCTGCTTTTGCACACTCCTAAGAAGATCTTTGTCTCTCAGCTTGAAAGCCTGCTTCTTTTTATTTAAAAGTTCTTTCATATCACTGGTGATCCATGCTTTGTTGTTGGGAAAACAATGCACCCGCCTGACTGGAACAATGGTGTCAGTACAGAAGTTGATGTAGTCAGTGATGCGGTTCGTCACATTGTTAATGTCCTCTCCAGCTGACTCATACAAAACTCCCCAGTCTGTGGTCTCAAAGCAGATTTGTAGAGCCTCCTCTGCCTCTGGAGTCCACCTCCTGATGGTCTTTACTGTCACAGGCTGTCTTAAGACCACTGGTCGGTATGTGGGGGTCAGCAGGACCAAATTGTGATCGGACCTACCAAGTGGGGGAAGTGCAGATGAGCTGTATGCAATTTTTACATTTGCATACAGAAGATCCAGGACTTTATTCTCCCTTGTTGCACACTTTACAAACTGGTAAAACTTTGGTAAGGTGGTGGAGAGTGTGACGTGATTGAAGTCATGATTGAAGAGCATTTGGATACAGAGTCTGAAGTCTTGCGATACATGAGAGTATAACGTCACACGCTACCTCCGCATCCGCAATTGGCGGAATGTAAACAATAACAAAGATGGTGGCGGTGAATTCCCTCGCCAGGTAGTACGGACGTGAACTGACTGCTAAAAGTTCAGCGTTTGAGCAACAATGACTCTCCTTAATAGTAAGATGTTGCGGATGGCACCATTTTTCATGTCGGCCCTCACGATCCGAAAGCCGGGCACCGACACGTTAGAGTACGGACAGTCAGTACACAGCCAGGTCTCAGAAAAGCACAGCACACTGCACTCCAGGTACTCCCGGTACTTTATCACATTCTGGAGATTCCAGAACTACCTGCAATCCACGAAGTAGAAATGGTATATTTATTTAAGTTTTTATACACTATATTAAGGCTTTATAAACCCTCCCCACACCTTTACATAAACTTTTCCCATTCACTTAATAACCATTCCCACACTGTTCTGTGCATGTGTGCTTGTCCAGCGAGCAGTTGTGTTGCATACTTATTTTCCTTCGGGATTAATAAAGTACCTATTCTATTCTATTCTATTCTATTCTATACAATCTCATGTAGGCGAGTAGAGTCTCAGGCAAGTGATGCTGGTTCTCGTTTTCGAGAGTAAATATGCTCTATTTCCTGTAATTCGTACTATTTTATTATTTATAACATTCCTTGTTAATTGTTAGAATTAATACTTATAATTTTTTTTATACATTTTGGGATTTTGTCATGTAAAAAATCATAAAATATATTTTTTTTCAGCAGATCGAATTCCGCAGACAACTGGCGAAAAAGTGAAGACCCACAAATTATTTTTCCCCATTAATATCTTATAAAAACCCGTGAAAGAGTAAATTCGCAAAAGCTGAAGCGTGAAGTGGCGTGGGATCACTGTAACTTAATACAAAAAATAAGTATGTACTAACCTACAACTGAGTGCAAAATAAATATAAAATTAGGATAAAAACTGTACATTCAGAAGAAAATATCAACTTAAATATGCAATCAAAAAGAAAATGTGAGTGAGTAGCAGTGTAAACGTAAATCACGTCCTTAGCAACAGTTCTCTGGGTGACAGTATGTTCAGTGAACGAATCAGAGAATGAACGAGAGCCCACAGTACAGTGAATGAATCAGAGAATGAACGAGAGTCCTCAGTTCATGAACGAATCAGAGAGTGAACGAGAGCCCTCAGTTGAGTGAACGAATCAGAGAGTGAACGAGAGCCCTCAGTTCAGTGAACGAATCAGAGAGTGAACGAGAGCTCTCAGTACAGTGAACGAATCAGAGAGTGAACGAGAGCCCTCAGTTCAGTGAATGAATCAGAGTGTGAACGAGAGCTCTCAGTACAGTGAACGAATCAGAGAGTGAACGAGATCCCTCAGTACAGTGAACGAATCACTGAGCATGCGCAGTTCCCTCACAATGAATGTCTCCGCCTCTAGATTCACGGGTGAATCAGTGATTCACAGGCCACACAGCAGTTCCCCCTGCCGGCCTGCACGGTCGCTGCTGAGCTCAACTACTGAACTGAAAAAGGAACGAATCAGCTGAGGAAGTGAATCGATTCAGTACGTTCTCTCAAATGATTCGTTCATTTCAACGAATCGTTCACGAACAACACAACACTAGAACAGCCTAGCCTGTGTATCTGCTGCCTGGCCTCTGCTCTGGTTTGTCAATCCCCATTAACTACTCCTCCTAGGACAGGAGTACTCAACTAAATTTGTCCACGGTCCAATTTTGGCAGATACCTGTGACCTGAGGTCAGGTGCGGCGGGGGTGGCGAACGTAAGTTGTTGAGCGGGGGTGGCAAACGTAACACTCGTGACGGAGTGTTTATTTTTCAATAGCCCTGAAATAAATGCTCCGTTTTTTTTTTTGGTCCGTATCCAGTTAATCAGGAATGAGATTGGGTCCGGATCCGGACCGCGGTCCGCCAGTTGAGTACCCCTGCTCTAGGACTTTCTAAAGCCCAGATGCGTGTAGTTCATGAAGGTGAATAGTGTGTATAGTGTGATGTGTATGAAGGTGCACAGTGTGCTGTATGTCTGTGTGCTATGGGTATGAGAGAGATGTATGTATGTATGTGTCTGTGTGGTGTGTGTGTCTGTGTGGAATGGGTAAGAGACAGATGTATGTGTGTGGGTGTGTGGGGGGAGCTACCTGTTGTGACAGGATTAGAGTGCAATGTGTGTAGAGTCTAGTTGTGTGTTATGGTTCATGGGATTGTATGTGGTGTGTATGTTTATGGCATATATGATGCATATGTTGTGTGTATGAAGGTGTATTGTATGTATGACCACCTCCTTAGCTATGTATCTGTCTGTGTACGTGGCATGGGTATGAGAGAGATGTAGGTATGTGTGTGTCTGTGTGGAGTGTGTATGAGAGAGATGTATGTATGTATTGTCTGATTTATGACAAGTTAAACACCGAGGCAAATTGAGAAAAAGCTTAACTCTTATTTTGATAAGTTTACATGAGAGCCCATGGGGCAATTTGTGGTGCATAGGGCCAAACAAATGGTCATAACTTTAAAAAGTAATTATTCAAATGATAGATATTTAGGACTGCCGGAAAGGACAAGTTTCTCTCCTATGTAAAATTTAAATGGAGCTTCTAGGTAAATGCTTAAAAATTTTACAGCAGTTTATCCAGGAGATTTTTGATCATTTTTCACTACAGCACACTCTAACTGGCAGTTATAATTTTAAATTCTGAAAATTTCGCCATTAATTTCTATGGGGCTTTAAGAATGTTTAAATTCATAAACAATTACAAATGCTGTCAACTCAAAAAAGTCCTATATATAGCACAAACATAGCACAAGTCCTATAATAAGAAGAAGTATGAGGCATAACAAAATAAGACTTTTCAAGCCCTCTAATAATAATAATATTTATTATTATAAAATAATTTTCCTGAGCTGTGTTCAGGTTGCCCTGAGGAACAGGTTTCAGACTTCTCATTTTAAAGAAAGAGTGCATATTTCTCCATTTTACAGCAGGACTCCTCTAACGTAGATGTTTGAAACTCTAGTTCCCAGTGCTGAGGATCTACACTATATTGCCAAAAGTATTCGCTCACCTTCCTTGACTCGCATATGAGCTTAAGTGACATCTCATTCCTAATCCATAGGGTTCAATTTGACGTTGGTCCACACTTTGCATCTAGAACAGCTTCAACTCTTCTGGGAAGGCTGTGCACAAAGTTTAGGAGTGTGTTCATGGAGATTTTGATCATTCTTCCAGAAGCGCACTTGTGAGGTCATATACTGATGTTGGAGCAGAAGGCCTGGTCCATAAGATTGCCAGAAACGTGATAGAGAAACGTGATTTGTCACTCCAGAGAACACGCCTCGACTGCTTTTGAGTACAGAGGTGGAGTGCTTTACACCACTGCATCTGATGCTTTGCATTGCACTTGGTGATGTATGGCTTGGATGCAGCTGCTCAGCCATGGAACCCCATTCCATGAAGGTCTCTGCACACTGTTCTTGAGTTAATCTGAAGGCCACATGCATTTTGGATGTCCTCTTTACACAATGTGCTTCAGCATCCGCTGAACCTGCTCCATCAGTTTACCTGGCCTACTACTTAGTGACTGAGTTGCTGTGGTTCACAAACACTTCAATCTTCTTATAATACAGCTGACAGTTGACTGCAGAATATTTTGGAGCAAGGACATTTCAGGACTGGATTTGTTGCACAGGTGGCATCCTATTACAATTTCATGCTGGATTAATTGAACAACCCATTATTTCACAAATACTTTGTAAAAACAGTCTGCATGCAAAGGTGCTTAATTTTATACCCCTGTGGCCAAGGAAGTGATTGAAATACCTCATCCTGATCATTTGGATGGGTGAGTGAATACTTTTGGCAATATAGTGTACTTCTATGCCAAGTCTTATTCTTGTTATTAGCAGTAGTAGTAACAGAAAGAGTTGTAGGCTGGCTGTTGCTGTCTTTCTTTGCTTTCTCTTTTCCCTTTTATTTGCTGCTTGTTGTGCTTGCCTAAACTATCTCAAATTGTAAAATTGTACTTTTTGTGACTTAGCGTGGAGTCCTTGTTCCAGTTGGTCTAAATGTGGTGCTGGAGGCTTTGGAGGAACGTGGCATTTAGCTCCGCCTCCTCCAGTGCGCCAGTGTCTTCAAAGAGGTCCTGTAGAGAAGTATAACAGAGGCGCGCTGGGTGTTGCAGCTTTATTGTTTCTCTTTTCCGTTGTTTAGCGATGTCTGGAAGAGGTAAGGGTGGTAAACGCAATGGAAATGGGAAACAAATTAACGATAGCCTTTTGTAAAAATGTGGCACAGGCTATAGATAGACGCGCAGATTGGGTAGGTGACAGAAAAGACTGGACTAAAAAACGAGGGAGAGGGAGACACAAAATACCTGATTTTAAGCTTTTATATGGTGACTTTATATCAAAACACTCTGAAACCAACATAGACTGGCTAAATATGACAAACAAAGTAATCTATAACAAAATCATAGCAAAAGAATACGGGGGTAATTTTTGTTTTAAATACCTTACACCTAACGAAATGGATGTAGGGATAAAAAACCTCAGATGTAAAGATCTCTCAGAAAATATGAGAGACGTAATGTGGTTGATTGGTGTGGGTAGATTATCAGTCAGGTGCGTTGTGAAATGGAGTTGCTATGTTACCACCAAACTGTGCCCTATAAATGGATGTAACAACGATGAGACTGTTGAGCACCTTTTGCTATATTGTCCCCGCTCAGCAGAGATATGGCAATACATGAAAGAAATCGGGCTTAATATTACCATAAACGAAAAAGCTGTCATGCATGGCATATTCATAGAAACACTTCCAAAAAAAGTTCACAACCTGTTTTGGCTAACAATCTGCATAATAAACAATAAAATTTGGAAAACAAGATGCAAAATGATAATAAACCAGTGCCATATCTCTGCTGAGACGGTTTTTAAACAGATAAAAATCGAATTGAGGAGACAACGGACGGTCGATAGAAGGACAATTAACACACTGCCATGGGACATTTTGGATTTTTGATAGTGAGTAATTGAATGTAAAGGAAAAAAAAAAAAAGGATGTATGTGGGTATTTTGTTTATTGGTGTATATTCCCACATGTTGTTTTTTTTTGAATAGCTGTTGAAAATCAATAATAAAGATTCAGTAAGGGTGGTAAAGGTCTTGGGAAAGGAGGCGCTAAGCGTCATCGCAAGGTTCTCCGTGACAACATCCAGGGCATTACTAAACCCGCAATTCGCCGTCTGGCTCGTCGTGGCGGTGTCAAGCGTATCTCCGGTCTGATTTACGAGGAGACCCGTGGTGTGCTCAAAGTGTTCCTGGAGAACGTTATCAGGGACGCGGTTACCTACACCGAACACGCCAAGAGAAAGACCGTCACCGCTATGGATGTGGTTTATGCTCTGAAACGCCAGGGACGCACTCTGTACGGATTCGGAGGTTAAACGCTCAACTCGACACGAAACCAACGGCTCTTTTAAGAGCCACCCATATACTCATTTAAAGAGCTGTTTCATGCGTTTACTGGTAACCACAAGCGTCAATTACTTAAACGCGCACAGAGAACGTTTTGTCCGACTTTGCTTTTTGAAGGTACTTTTATTAAAATTATGGAAGGGTCAATACACAATCATTGCAAAATCCATAATGTCAAACATTACAATATTAAAACAGCATACGCTTTATACCATTTCATTTTATAGGCTACATGAACTCTGTTACATGAACCCCCAGATAATTTCTACACCATTTATCACACAGAATGTCCGACGTTGCCGTGTACTACAACAGTTTTAAAATGCCCTTTGTAGTCTCTGAATCCTAAAACATTTAAATAAATGGACATATTAAATGAATGGAGACGCTTTATGACGAAATAATGCAATGAAACTGCATTATTGAAACTAATGGTAAATAATTTTATGACGTTATGACATTATTTAACATTCTATGTCTGTTCCAATTATTTTAAGTTGTCTTATTTACTTTATTACATTACTCTGTCTATTTTAATAAATTGTCATTTTTATATTATTTTATTATGTTTGTTTCCTTTTTTTCTTTAGGTTTTTTAAAATGTTTTTTATTTATTTTGTAAAGCACTTTGAGTTTCATGTATCTATGAAAGATACTATACAAATAAAGATTTTTTTTTTGTAATGATAATCAAAGTTATGACCTAGCTAGTTTAGAACCACATCCAAAGAATTTTAGTCTAATAAAATGAAAAGCTAGAAATTCCTTGCGCAAGCAGAACTAAACAGATTTTGATGTTCTATCATAGTTTTCGTTTGAAAGTTGAAGGCAGAAATGGCTGGGCGGGATTAAGAGGTAAACGCTACGGCACAGTGGGGTGGCGGAGCCACGATAGGAGGTCCTGTCAGAGGAGGGCTTGTTTTTGACCAATGATGCGTAGTCATGACCGCGGAGGGAGGGCGTGACCTAATTAGAATACCAAACTCTTAATGTAGGAGGTGCTGGAGAGTTTTTGCTCATTCAACGGCGTTTCACTCATCTACGAGCATCATGCCTGAGCCAGCAAAGTCCGCCCCGAAGAAGGGATCTAAGAAAGCCGTGACCAAGACGGCCAGTAAAGGAGGCAAGAAGCGCAGAAAGACCAGGAAGGAGAGCTACGCTATCTACGTGTACAAAGTTCTGAAGCAGGTCCACCCCGACACCGGTATCTCTTCCAAGGCGATGGGAATCATGAATTCTTTCGTCAATGACATTTTCGAGCGCATCGCTGGTGAGGCTTCTCGTCTCGCCCACTACAACAAGCGCTCTACCATCACCTCCAGGGAGATTCAGACCGCCGTGCGCCTGCTGCTTCCCGGTGAACTGGCCAAACACGCCGTGTCTGAGGGCACAAAGGCCGTCACCAAGTACACCAGCTCCAAGTAAATGGCCGAATAGTGCGACTTAACCAACCCAAAGGCTCTTTTAAGAGCCACCCACACTTTCACCCAAAGAGTTTTTTCCTTAGGAATGTGTTTGCACAATAATTAGATTAAAGCTATTTCTGTCCTGTTAATTTTCCCACGTGCTGTGCTTTGTTGGGCAGCCTAGAATGTATTTCATGTTGTGTTCTATAATGTATATGATCTGTACAACTTTGTATCCACTGCTGTACGGTTTCTTTTTCAGCATCTCAGCTTGTGTGTGTGTGCGCGTTTTACATTTACATTTATGGCATTTAGCAGACGCTCTTATCCAGAGCGACTTACAAAAGTGCTATGTAGTTGCTTGGAATCTCCAAGGTAGAATAGATAGTCCTGAACACAAGGTACTCGAAGCTGGAAAAACCACTAGACGAAAGTCAAATGATACCTAACAATTATACCTGAACATACTAGTGCTGTCAATTCCAGGTGCCGCGATTAAAAGTCCTCACCAGGATTTTGCTCTGGCTTCCTGGATTGTATTGATTCCACTAATTTTACCTGGCTTGCTAATTAGAAAATCTAGCAAGCTTGAGCAAAATCCTGGTCAGGACTTTTAATCGCGGCATCTGGAATTGACAGCACTAGAACATACACATCACCTGAGGAAAAAGACAGTAAACAATACCTGTAACAAACACCTGAGGAAAGAGACATGAAAGCACAATAGACGAAGCATAATTATGCAAAGTGCACTTGAAAGAGGTGGGTCTTCAGTCGGCGTCTGAAGACAGCAAGTGACTCCGATGTTCGGACACACAAGGGAAGTTCATTCCACCACCTTGGAGCCAGGACAGAGAAAAGTCTGGATGCTTGTCTCCCATGTGTCCTGGATGATGGAGGGTCAAGACACCTGCATGTTGACGTGTAAGAAAGGAGAATATAATATACTGTATGGGGAGACCGGGTATTGTTGTAACATAGGGAGAGTTGTAACACCATCAATTCCACCGATCATGGATCAGATATGAGTCATATGATCGTTCTGGTATTTACCCAATTACTCCCTGATCACACATGGTGAATATCAAGGATGGAAACAGACACATGCAGATTCCATAGAGAAAAAAATGAGGTGAAAGAGTTTTTAGTTTAGTACTTATGGTTTATCTGCAATAGTATAAGAATTATATTACATTGAACTATTACATTAATTGTAGTAGGTAAATTGTGATGCATTTTGCCCTGTTAAGTTCAAATCACCTTGCTAAAACAGCTAGCTAAACAATGGCTGACAGGGGTGGGGTGGGTTGTAACACAGCTTTTATAAGTGTTACAACCATCACCTTACATACAACTAAGAAAACATTATTGAATTTAATAATTTTACAGAATGCCTAGGCAGTGTAAAAGAAAGACTGACATGAAAGACAAATGTTTTTTCTTAAAGCATCTGATGAGGTCACAAAGAAGGGCAAGTCAGTCAGATCAGTTGCGAAGGCACATGGTATCTGCCATATAACACACACACACATTGACATTGTTTATTATTTGACATTCATGTTCTTTACACAGGTACATACATATTTTTGAATAAGTTTGTTCTAGTACACTAATTTACACACACTCAAACAAAACAGAAAGTGGATATGAGTTATGGTCAGTCACAGAGAGAGAGACATTGTTCTGGGTTGTTCTTTCATTATTTTATTTCAAAAACCTCTTTTTGAAGCATATTGCATGGTGTGGCCTCTGTTGTTGCTTCTTTTGTCTATTGTGATATTTGAATTGAGTTTTGAATTGGTGCCATTTGTAGTAAACAAATGTGTGTACTTTGTATAAAAGTTTGAGAAGTCTAGCTGTAACGTTCCCACAAGGAAGACAGGGATCCAATTGCGGATTTTCGTTTTCTGTTTATTTTTTGAAGTGAATGCGGAGTACTCGTGTAGACGAGCAACACTGTGGAGTGTGTGCGGTGTATGTGTGTAATAGCCGAGGTCGAGACGGTCCGAGTTCACGCCGGGTAGACAGATGACTGGAGATACAAGAGGGCTAGGCTGGGAACGAGGTCTGGAACGAGAGCAGAGGTCAGAACACAGGAGAGCAATCACAAGGAGATAACGCTTAGTCAGTGGCATGCCAACAATACTTCGCAACCCGGTGGTGAGAGGGGAAGGCTTAAGTACACGTGGCTATGGGAGATAACGAGCGGCAGGTGCAAGGACTAAGTAGGTGGTCACGTGCTGTTCCTGACACTAGCTCAAGAATTCAGTGAGATAAAGGTTCAGAAGCAAAAAGTGTTACAACCAAACCCAGTCTTCCCCTATTATATATAATTATAATAATTAATATTCTTTGCCCACATATGTCCACATTCTGGGAGTGGTAATACAGAATTGTAAACAGGCTTGCAATAATATTACCCAATATAATTGGCAAGGAACAGACGTGTGCAATTAGGGGTCATCATATGAGGGATAACTTGTGTACATTAAAGCATCTGTTGTGTGAAGGAGAAGAGAAAAACTACTTTATTGTGGGCTTGGACCAGACGAAAGGTTTTGGTCTTGTGCAAAAGGAACATATATGAAAGGTTATGGAGTAATTTAGAGTACCAGAAGCACTGGTTAATGATAAAAATGTTATGCCAAATCAAAGGTACAGGTTAATGTTAATGGTGTTTTGACTGAAGCCTTTGAAATGCATATGGAATTATTTGTAATTTACATCTAGTAAATTTTAGGAAATATATGTATTTATAATAATACATACTATAAATATGAATAGCACTTTTCAAACACAACAGCAATTGTAAGAACACTACAAAATACAAAAGGAAACATACAGACAAATTGAAGAAAACAATTTTCTGTCTGTCATTTAGGCTTCTGATAAATTTAAGGATTTTGCACCATCATAAAAAAACCAGTGGGGGGAAAACAGTTCAGAGAGTCCTTGGAGTAGAAACACGCCTACTTGTCTGACAAGCTCTTTTTTGGTCATTAATCAGTGTTTTTATTTGAGTGTTCTTCCGTTTCTCTGTCTCATGGAGCTCCTCACGCAGAGCCTCCACTTTCTTCTCAAATATAGCTTCTATTTCTGCAGGACAAGATCAGCATATTTGCTGCATAAGCAAATTCCATAGCAAATTCCCAGAGTGCACAAATACATATTTTTAACCAAAACCACACAAACAGGAAATATATTAAATATGACAAATTACCACATCACACAGAAATAAAGCTGAACATCAGATTTCACAAAATACAGTGAAAGACACAGGTAAGATTAAGTATACTGTCACGTTGAGGACCCCGGCCCCTCCCTTTTGGGCGTGTGTTTACGTTGTCCACGTGCATCGTCTGCGTCTGTGGATCTCCGTGATGGTGGTTATTGTCCCGTAATAATATGTCGCACCTGTGGCTTGGCTCATGAATCACGTGGGGCTAATGTGGTTTGTCTATTTAATGTGCGCTCGCGCAGTGTCCCGTGCTCGTCGTTGTCTCAGTCTGCACGTTGTGTGTGTATGTTAGATGTTCTACGTGCGCTATTGCGCAATCATTGAATAAAGCAGTGACATTTGTTGCTACAAGAAGGATTCTGTGTCTCGTCCTTCGCTGCGCTCCCAGCGTCACATATACCTTGTACTTGTCTCTTAAATTAATTCAGTGCAGTGTCTGTTGGGAATTTTCTTCTCCGACCCAGACGGGCCCCAACACCGCCCCGATGAACCGACTGGTTTTTGACTGAGTGGTCCAAGCAAAGTCTTGACAACAAAAGTTCTTTTAAAATGATTTATATAGAATATTAATGAATGCAATATAATAGATGTATACGTGGTACAAACTCTTCAGTGCACTGGTGCTAGTTGCCTAGGAATCTACCTAACCCAAGTGGATCTCAGCAGTGTCCAAGCGAAAAGCCTCTCGTGCTGGGCGATGTCCTTTCTTTCATACTCTCTGTCCATAAGTTTTGATTTGTTAAGTTTCGATAACTCCCCAATCCTGGCTGCTCTCCATGGAAAATCACCTGCTCCTCTTCTCCCAGCCTGTGTGCCTGGTTATCTAAAAACTGCTTGCTACACATCCTGCACTGAATAGGCCCCTTCTGTTCTCCTCAAGGCCACTGAGGCCTCCTTACTCCTGCTTTCCCACAGTCTTCCTGAAAAACACTAAATTGACACATCAAGTTATTAGCCTTTAATTTTATTTTTTCCAACATGTCCCGTGCTCATCGTTGTCTCAGTCTGCACGTTGTGTGTGTATGTTAGATGTTCTACGTGCGCTATTGCGCAATCAGTGAATAAAGCAGTGACATTTGTTGCTACAAGAAGGATTCTGTGTCTCGTCCTTCGCTGCGCTCCAAGCGTCACATATACCTTGTACTTGTCTCTTAAATTAATTCCTCAACTTGGTAATTTGCTCGTCGTGTTCCTGTTAAAAGAAAGTACATAAACATAACTAAATCCTCATAAGGAGACACAGTTCCATTAGCACACTGCTGGAGAATGTGAGCCGTCATGTGGTGCTAGGTAGCACAGGCCACCCTGCACACACCAGCTTAAGACTCTTGAGTAGATGCTCATCGGAGAACTCCTTTTCATTGCTGTCCACTTTCAGAGAGCGTATGCTGGGAACAACCTTCTGCTTGTACGCCTGGGAAACAACAGACCAAACGAGAAATCCGTCCAGTTAGGAATGACCATGTCAATGTGGAGCCACAGATGAACGTTCTTCCTTGTGCGTCCCGATACCTTGATCTCAACTGAAATATTGCAGGTTGAGCACTACATTTGCACACCGGTCATATAATTTAATCAGTCTGGCTAATTAGCTAGCATTATGTAGGGACTTGGATATTTCCGCGTGATAATGATTGAGCCGCGGCTATTTTTCTCCGGTCGCGCTGTCTAAGCGAAATCAGTCATCACAAGCGCGCTGTAATAAATCGGACTAAAACTAGCGCATATTTCTTGATCACAGGTTTTAGGTCAATTGCATTAAAAAAATAAGGCCGATTTAAATGTGAATATCTTTCGACTGGCTTAATCAAATTTGACAATTGAGGCATCTTTTTCTTAGTTATATTAAATGTGATTAAATAATTTTGAAAAAAATGTCCAAGTCCCTACATTATGCTAGTCTATAACTAACCCCGGTTAGTCAAAATGCTAAAGTGGAAGCTTTTAGCTAGCTAGCCGTTATATTCATACTTACCATGTTTTTGCTTTAAAGCTAAGTAGCTAAATAGTTGGTTAGTCAGCTCGCATGGAATCACCAAGTTGTTTGTATATAATACAGCATTATGGCAACAGATGCTCAAATATCGCGATACGAGAATTGAAAACATCGGTAGCGTTTGAGTATCGCAGATTCACAATATTAATGTATTGACTTTTAAAAAATTTATTGTGTATTGTATTATATCCTCCTGAGACCCAGGAAAAAAAGACTTCATTATGATTTTTTTTCATATAAATCAAGTGTTGGGGTCGAAACAAACATATAGCAAAGACTGTTTTATTTTTAACAAATTTTTTAAAAAATGTTACATGTGCACTTCAGTGCACAACAGGACTTCGTTAATGTGAAATGTGGAATGGCAGCCCAATGGCAGGAGAGAGAGCCACGAATGAGACACGAGAGAGCCAGAGAGGTCTGACTAGGTGATGGGTTATGATTTTTGAATCGAGCATTTGATATAACCTTAACTGGCCATCAGCGCTAGTTCTCTCTGCCATACCTGAAGTGAGTTGATGAGGGAAACGTTAGTGATGTTTTTGCTGTATTTCCTAATTTTGCTGAAAGCTCTTTTTTGGTCATTAATCAGTGTTTTTATTTGAGTGTTCTTCCGTTTCTCTGTCTCATGGAGCTCCTCACGCAGAGCCTCCACTTTCTTCTCAAATATAGCTTCTATTTCTGCAGGACAAGATCAGCATATTTGCTGCATAAGAGCAACATAGCAAATTCCCAGAGTGCACAAATACATATTTTTAACCAAAACCACACAAACAGGAAATATATTAAATATGACAAATTACCACATCACGCAGAAATAAAGCTGAACATCAGATTTCACAAAATACAGTGAAAGACACAGGTACGATTAAGTATACTGTCACGTTGAGGACCCCGGCCCCTCCCTTTTGGGCGTGTGTTTACGTTGTCCACGTGCATCGTCTGCGTCTGTGGATCTCCGTGGTGGTGGTTATTGTCCCGTGATAATATGTCGCACCTGTGGCTTGGCTCGTGAATCACGTGGGGCTAATGTGGTTTGTCTATTTAATGTGCGCTCGCGCAGTGTCCCGTGCTCGTCGTTGTCTCAGTCTGCACGTTGTGTGTGTATGTTAGATGTTCTACGTGCGCTATTGCGCAATCAGTGAATAAAGCAGTGACATTTGTTGCTACAAGAAGGATTCTGTGTCTCGTCCTTCGCTGCGCTCCCAGCGTCACATATACCTTGTACTTGTCTCTTAAATTAATTCCTCAACTTGGTAATTTGCTCGTCGTGTTCCTGTTAAAAGAAAGTACATAAACATAACTAAATCCTCATAAGGAGACACAGTTCCATTAGCACACTGCTGGAGAATGTGAGCCGTCATGTGGTGCTAGGTAGCAAAGGCCACCCTGCACACACCAGCTTAAGACTCTTGAGTAGATGCTCATCGGAGAACTCCTTTTCATTGCTGTCCACTTTCAGAGAGCGTATGCTGGGAACAACCTTCTGCTTGTACGCCTGGGAAACAACAGACCAAACGAGAAATCCGTCCAGTTAGGAATGACCACACTGTAAAAAAAAAAGTCCTAAAAAAACGGTAAACGACTGGCAGCAGCGGCTGCCGACCAAAAACTTTAATTTTAAAGTAAAAAACCCTGATTTAAATTAAGTAGAAAAACTATAAATTTACAGAAAAATTTCATTAAACATTCTGCAGAGAAATACCGTTATTTTACAGATTTTTCCTGGATTATTATGATTTAGCACTTTTAATGGAGTGACAGCACTAATATTTTTGCAGAGAAATATCATTATTTTACAACTTTTCCCTGAATTATTATGATTAAGCACTTAAAAAAAGTGACACCACTAATATTTTTGCAGAGAAATATTATTTTTACAACTTTTAACTGAATTATTATAATTACAATTAATTATTACAATCCAGCTGCAAGATGAATTTTAATTGCATAGGATTTTCTCCATTAATCTGGAAAGATTTTGACAAAAAATACCGCAGTTTTAAGTCTGTTCATATTCTTTACATATTGTAATGGCTTTGAGTCAGAAGGACAAGAATGAGCCATTACACCAATGTTGAACTGTTATTTTATAAGCAACCCACTAAAGGGAAGGGAGAACACTAACGCACATACAACACACATCCAGAGAAACAGGGCGAACTCACCGCAGGGCCTGCTGGGAAGTCTGTAGACTCCACCCCTCAACGCTGCCCATTGGCTGACGGTACAATATTCAGCCACCACAGAATGTGATAGAGGTGGATTTTTTAAAAAACCCCATTAATGTCTGCCACCCAAAATTTTATGTGACTATTAATCATTAGCGATAGAATAGTCGGTGACGTTCCTAGCAAATTAGACTTTCCATTACAATGTACGTCTACCAGTATATCAGTTCATCTGTCTCTCAGTGTGTTACAGGTTATTTCCTTGGTTATGTTCAAGTATAGACCCAGTGTTTAGAAATGTTTCTTTTAAAACACCTAAACAAACTGCCATTTTCTATTGCCATTGACTGCACAAGAACTAAAATGAGAACAGCAGGGTTCTTGCACCATTTTAAAAGTCAAATTTAATGCTTTTTAAGACATTTAAAGACCTCAATGCATATAATAATAAGACCCAAAAATGTAAAAAAAAATTTCGGTTTTCAATTTATTCACTCCCACATTGGAAATCAAAACTTAATGTTTGCCATTTGTCATCAACAATCTTTTCAATTTTGTTCCACTGGGATGCAGAACAGAGCCAGCATAAGACACATAAGCTGCATTACATTAAACAACACACTGACTTGCATGTAGAAACCATACAGAATTATAAAATAACAAGTAAAGCAGTCTGTGTTGTAAATAAGCAAAAAAAAAAGTCCTCAAAACAGCCTATCTGCAAAACACAAAATGTTATCACATGGATCAGAGAGAAACCAATGAACAGAGAGGTCAAAATTCTGCTCAAGACGTGTAGCGTAGCTCTGCCACCCTCTTCTCAATTTCATGGTCTAGGTCCATCATCTCCCCTCTCTTGTCCTTGCATCTTTTTCTCATGGTGTTGGATTTAGTGATGAGCTCTGCCATCTTGGTCCCAGCTGTATTCTCAGCCTTCTCTGCAAGGCTATCTGCCTCCTTCTCTAGAGTGTCACACACAGTTAAGATTGTTCTTCTCTTCTTGCGTAGCTCTTCAAGCTTATTTTCAGCCCCTTTTCTCTTGTTCGTCTGTTTTGCTTTTTCCCTTTTCTTCCTCTCATCTTCCTCTCATGCTCCACAGTGGCTTGTCCATGGGACAGAAGCAGTAGCTTTTCCACAAAGCTCCAAAGTTCTGCATATCCATTCATGGCCTTATGCAGGAAGCTGTCAACTCTCAATGTCCCATCCAATGCACTGAAGACCATGAATTCCTCTCCTCTGGCCTCATTGAATAGGAACTTCTGAAATTGTTGTGCAATCTTATCACCTGCATTTACATAAAGACAAACATTTGTATATTTTCCAGTTAAAATTATATTTTGTGGAAATTTATATTCAATATACACTGGAAAATGAATCTCACATTTCCAACTATATTTGAACCAAGTCTAAGAACATTTATTAGGCCTACAGACATGTGTTACAACTCCTACAAGGCTATATTTCCAATAAAATAAAATACTAAAAAGATGCAAGTAATAGGCAAGTATAACTTGACATCGAAGATATGGATATTTACTGAAATAAGATATTGTCTTAGTCAACGACACTGAAGGGAGAGATGCAATAACATTTAGAGCAGTGGTTCTCAAGCTTTCTCATGTCAAGGACCCCTGGCACAAATTAAACCACAAGTCCCCATCTTTTAAGAGTTTTGCTTTTAGAGGTCTTATTACAAAAAAGTGTATGAATCCTATGACCAAAATCGTCATACCTTCTGTCACTGTGATTTATTGTTGGAATTATAGTGAGAATAATTTTTCCCCTGGAGTTCACTTTTAAAACCACTGGTTTAAAGAAGGTGCCTAAAGACTCCCTTTGCTAAACCATAGGTAACTGTTCTTATTTCTAATATAACTACAGATGTTACCCGCTGTGACTCCTCCTGACAATTTCTTGTCCTGCACAAACTTCATGATGAGGGCCTTCATTTTTTTCAAGCACATGTCTGGTTCAGTGTGCATCTTTTGGGGGTCCAGGCACAGCATATTTCGGACAGTGGGGTACATTTCAACAGAATGTTCTGACAAATTTTTGACAGAACACTGGCTGTCTCGCATGAACTGTAACACATCACGCTCACTTCCACCCTGACTGCCTGACACGCCCTGACAAATGCACAAAAGTCATATGTCACCTGAAACATCAAATAAACTCTCCCTATGTGTAACTTACACTACACAACATTTTACAAATCCTGTGAATAAGTCAACTGCTTGATGTCTAATCTTAATCCAGTCCCCCCAGGATTTCGCGGGCCTTTTCTGTGATTGTTGCGGGCTAAAATGTTTGATGTTGCGGGTGTTTTTAAAAAAAATTGCGATGGAAGTTGCGGTGTGTTTTTGCTTTTTTGTGAGTACATTACAATAGGGAGTAAATGTTGTATGGTTTCCTCTATTTAGTAGTCCATTTTAATTATCTATTAATTAATCTATTATTTAATTAATCTATCTATTCAGGGTTGCCAACTTTTCAAGATCGCTTGAAGTGAGATTTGAACCTTTTGGGGGGGGGGTGGCGAACATTAATTGTTGACGGGGAGGGGGGGCGGGGTTAGCGAACGTAAGTTGTTACCGGGCGGCCTGTAAAATGGACACAAATTAAGTATTATATCGACATCGATCGCCAGTGGTTGGCGCCAGAGCGAACTAGTAACTCATAGATATGGATCAGAGATAAATAAATTTTATCTCTGACTTTAAACTTAATCTCAGTTCAAAGTTTAAACTTATAAACTTTATCTCAGACCCTCGCCGCTTGCGTGCGCTGCAGTGACTTCGCGGGCTACCGTTGCATTGTGGGGAATGTAGTGTTTGTGGGTGCAAAACACCATCGGGCGGCTGTGGCCTGTGGGCCGGTTCTAATAGTAATTAAATATCATCCAGGGGGCCATAGATAATCAATTCGCGGGTCGGATCTGGACAGTTTATCCCCGTTTTCATGTAGTGTACGGAATACTGCTTTTCCCGATCTTTTTGCCGTTATTTTCGTCGCTCATGCTGCTTTCAGTCTGCTCCTCCTGAATGTATATACGGAAGTAAGGCGGGAGTTTGTCGACATCACATCAAGACGACATCAGTGATTGGTCAAATTTTCGGGAAAGTTGCGGTGATTGGCTGAAGTTGCAACACCGCCCTGAATTCGCGGGGTTTGCTTGAAGTTGCGTTGAAGTTGCAAATCGCAACATCGCAACTTTCTGGAGGGTCTGTTAATCTAATCTCTTGGTTGTTTTAGAATAAATACTTAAGTAGTGAAATGACTTGCAGCTGATGTAGCACATTGTTGAAGTCATCCAAGATAATAAATGGTACCTTGAGGGCAGCTGTCGCTCCCAAGCCAATGTCTACTTGCTTTGGACTGACCCAAAACTTTTGGTCTGTCACATCAAGCTTGACCAGATTTACTGTGGGAACATCGAACTGGACATCTCGCTTTATAAACCGCCTGAGAAGGCTCTGAAAACAGAAAAGCACAGGCATACTAATTATTATAATCAAAATCTGAATAAGTATTACTGTATTTACAATATATTCTACAAACATCAACATGCTGAAAATTCATTGCTTTGTTTTCTTTCATATACTCTGTAAGTAACGATGCTTAAATGACTAAACCTTTAATACATTTTCAGCTGTCATTAGGCCTACCCTGATTAGATCCTCCAAATCTCTGCCTAAGAAGGGAATCATAGGGGCATCTGTCTGGTACTTGGCGAGAAATGGCTGAAATGTTCTTGAGATACTCATGAAGAAGTGCAACTTTGCCAGGATAATGGGATCCATGCGTGCTTCTGCAATGGTGTCATACGATGATGACCTTGGATTGGGGAGCTTCTTGGCTTTGACCGTATCCACATAGGAGACAATATATGGCCAAATTTCAATCGCTCTCTCAACTGCTGGAAGGTTTTCCAGCCAGCGATGTCCACAAAATGGCAGAGGAAATCTATCACACTTGGTCACTAACACAAAGTCTTCCCTCCTTGCAGGTGCACAATGAAACAGGTAGTGCAGGGCTTTCAGAACTTTTTCAACTTGCCAAACCGTGAAGCCATTCTTGAATGAGTTGTGCATTGTGTGAAGGTCACAGCTTCCAATTATTTGTAGTTGGGCTCCACCACACTGCTCTCTGTGTTCCTCTTGTAAGAGTTCAACAAACCTCCAATTAACACTGGGCCCATCCATCGAGAGTGAGAGCATGTTGTTCAGATTCAGCTCTTTTGTACCTTCCTGCACATATAAGGGGTGGAAGGGGTTATAAATTCAATATGCCAGGTAATACACATTAGAAAAAAAAGGCTCCATTATTGTAAGGATGATACTACTACTACTACTACTACTACTACTACTACTACTACTACTAATAATAATAATAATAATAATAATAATAATAATAATAAACAGCTTATATAGTAGAGATCAAAAAACATCCACCAAAACACCTGACATCTTAATTGTGATAATCACAAGCATTCTTTTGCTACCATTTGTTATTTTAATGATTTCTTGCTTATATATACATACACTCATACACATTAAAATAATTGTGTGTGTATTATTATTTCTACAGGTTCACTAACTGGTAAAATCAACATTTCTAATCTGTACTTATAACATGGCTTGATTCTGCATCTTAGAGTTAATTTGCAAAACAGGTAAAATCCATGAAAAAACTTGAAAAAAACTGTGCTTTGCAGGTTCACAAAAAAACAAAGGATTTCAAATTCAATTTAATTCATAAGTTGTGTTAGTGCGTTCAATGCACAATATCAATAAAAAATACACATCTAATAATAAAAATGGAGATAGGTTTTTGCAAATTAACTCTTTATGGCTCTTAGGTGAATGTTTACAGTTGCTATAGCAACAAGTGACAGCTAACGTTACCAGCTGTTAGCTAGATTTGCCCAACCGTCTGAACCCCCCCCCAAAAAATCAACTAGCAACAGATATACCCCTTAAACTCTGAGCTAATGTGTTGCGAATAGAACAATGGTATACAATTTCAAACACGTCGTAACGTTACTTACACTGAAATGTCCCAACATGTCCTCGGCTCTCGAGTGACCCATAAACTCCGACCAGTAGCGAACCGTGACCTTTAAACCTGGGCCCGCTACCCCCCCCCCTCCCCCCCAAAATTTTTTTTTTCCTTTCTTAATAAACTAAATAAAGAAAAACTGAGACGACAGTACAGCTTTAAAAACGCAATAAACAATAATATCTGTACTAGATAACATCTTAAGCAAAATAAGTTTCCAAACAAAATAAGGTTCACAGCTCCGTGGTTCTCGGAAGCGGAATATGTAAACAACGCGCACGAGGACGTCAAAGGGATGAATCGAAACTAGCTAGCGATGGTGCTAACGACAGCTAGCGTCGCCACAGCGGGCGGAAATTATCATACAGTTAAGCCCGCCCACTAAGAGAGAAGATATGATTGGTCAATTTTGCTGTCATTTGAAACTGGTATTGCGCTGAATTATAACTGCCAGGCCCTCTGTAAACGAACAGCGGGCATCACAGTCCTGATAGGGGGAGACACAGGCTCACAGGCTTCCACTCAACCCCTCACCTTCCAACACAGATTGAATAGACACGGGTGAATATTTTATTTGCTTATATTTTTGTAATTGTTTAGATGTCGAATGTCAAACTGTAAGTAGATAAAATAAAATTGGATAATTATATATATAATGCTTTAAGAATATTTTAGGCCCTCTGAGAGGGCGTAGAGGGCCCTGACGGTTCCCCACTGACTCCGACCCATAGCGGGAGATGACACTGTGTGTGCCCGTCTCATCATCAGTAGTCCAGAACCGCAAATGAAGGTCCATCTGTTTACTCTTTGTCGTTTTATTCATGCTTTCGTCAAACATAATAACATACGGCTTCTCACTAACGCTGCGCGATAGTTCCTTCTTGATGAACGAAGCGATGCCATATTTGGCGATATATGCAGTTTTATTTTCACCACAGCTGAATGACTTTGCAAGCTGGGAATCGGGGAACATGGCAGCAAAGACTTCACTTATCTCCTCATTAGATTTAAATGAATTGTGCCTTGTTACAGTATGGAGAACCCACATTACCTCTGCCTTCTGGGTCTCTGGTGGTGAAATAAAGCTTTTAATAGTCGCCTGAGAGGTGGCCTCTGAACTTGCAACATTAGGTGCAAACAATGCAGGGATTAGCCCGGACTTGCTAGAGTTAGCTGCTGCCATATACCGCAGGTGCTTTCTTCCCTTCATGTGCGACTCGACAGCTTTGACGCCCATGGTCCCTAAAGAAAACGTTTTTTTGCAAAATTTGCACATTGCCTCATTTTTGTTTTCGGCTGGTGCCAGCCACATCTTAACTACATCATCTTCCATCCATTTGTCGTTGAATTTACACTTTCCCATCCTTACATGTATCACCGCTCACCTCGACAGCCGCGAAATGTCACGTCGCCCGACGTCAGGCGTCTATCGCGAACGTACCATAAAACGTTATGCGCGGGGGCCCTCATTTTCTACAACTTCTTTGTACAAAGTTAAATACACACATTACTTTTCGCCTAGAACAACAAGACATGTTTAATTTAAATAACTAATGCCGGTCTAATTAGCACCGTACTGTATGTTTTCCGTCATTAGTCCTAGTTGTTTATACTTTTTTTGTTGTATATGCACTTTCAGTGTACGTCTCCTTTTCCCTTCCCCTCTCTTTTTCTCTTTCTACACACACCCAGTGATTTGTTCACCCACTTTCAAGACTGCAATGTATTGTATGCACACACACACGCACATGCAGGCAGGTAGGCAAAACAGACACACACGTAGACATATAGCACATTCTCACACTAACACACAGGAGATACACACACATGACCGATTCATGCAGGCACAGACACATAGGCATGTAGCGCAGACGCAGACACATACACGAAACATTCAACACAGGCATACTACACAGAAGTGCAACACACACACCTTTAGCAACCGTCCAACACTCAAACAAGTAGTTTTAACATTAGTTCACTGAAGTTCGTCACATGGAATGTACGTGGAGCTGGTTCGAGGGAAAAGAGATTGAAAATTTTTAATCGGCTAAACGACTTACAAGCAGATATTGTCTTTCTACAGGAAACACATATGTCTAAAACACCTACATACACACTGACCTCTCCTCAGTTCCCACACTTGTACTCAGCCTGTTACAACTCAAAACAAAGGGGGGTGGCCATATTAATTAATAAAAGGATAAGCTTTTCCATTAGCAACAATATAACTGATCCAGATGGTAGATACATAATACTCAACCTATCCATTCTAAATATGCGTTTATGTTTTGCTAACATATATGGGCCGAATGTTGACGACCCCTCCTTTTTCCACAATATTTTCACTGCACTCTCTGATCACTCTGACACCAAACTAATAATAGGAGGAGACTTCAACTTGGTACTTGATCCAGATATCGACAGGCTCAGTACAGCAGTGAGTCAAAGGAACTGGCAGTCTGCAGACACCCTAAAACAATATATGAACGATTTTGGGCTCTCTGATGCGTGGCGTTCACAACACCCCACTCTCCGGGACTACTCTTTCTTTTCGGCAGTACACCACTCACATTCTCGTTTAGACAACTTCTTAGTTAGCAATTCCATTATGACAGATGTCACAGACACTTGTATTCACCCTATCACTATCAGTGACCATGCACCGGTCTCTCTCTCTTTGACACAGAAAAGAACCACACCAGCAACGAGGAACTGGAGATTAAATACATCATTACTTAAGGAACAAGATTTCATTAATTACTTCAAAAAAGAATGGGCAACATATTTAGAATATAACGATCTACCAGGTACCTCTCCGTGTGTTCTTTGGGAAGCAGGGAAGGCAGTAATGCGGGGGAAAATAATATCCTACTGCACACATAAGAAAAAGACAGAAAAAACACAGGTATTAGAATTGGAAGAAAAAATAAAATCTTTAGAAGCTGCCCATGCTGCTTCACCACAAGAACACACACTGAACAAGCTGAGGAAACTCAAACTGGAATTGAATGAAATAATAGATAAAAAGACACAATTTTTACTGCAAAGACTGCGCTGGCAGAATTTTGAACATGGCAATAAATCTGGAAAATTCCTTGCTAATCAGTTAAAGCTTAATAAGGAAAAAACAACTATCTCCTCTATTAAGAACTCAACAGGCAGCATTATTCACGACCCACAACAAATAAATAAAGCTTTTAAAGAGTTTTATAAAGCTTTATACGCATCACAGATTAATCCATCAGATTCAGCTATTGAAGAATTTATTAATAATATAAATCTCCCAAAGCTAGAAAACGAACAAATTGTTGCACTGGATTCACCACTTGCTCTGCCCGAATTACATGAAGCCTTACAGCAGCTACCAAATAACAAAGCTCCAGGACCAGATGGATTTCCTGTAGAATTCTACAAAGAATTATGGTCTGTGCTAGAACCAACCTTTTTTAGAATGGTAAATCAAATTCAAAAAGATCATGTCCTGTCTCCAGACATGAATTCTGCTAACATCAGTGTACTTCTAAAGCCAGGCAAAGACCCTACACTTCCTTCCAGCTATCGCCCCATTTCACTCATAAACGTAGATCTTAAAATTATTTGCAAAGCACTTGCCAGAAGATTAGAGGAAATCACCCCACTTATAATACATCCAGACCAGACAGGTTTTATCAAGGGTAGACAATCTGCCAACAATACACGCAGACTAATAAACATAATAGATTACTGCACAATTAACAAATTAGAGACTACCATTGTATCTTTAGATGCAGAAAAAGCATTTGACCGGGTAAACTGGAAATACTTATTAGCAGTTCTACACAAATTTGGATTTGGCCCATCCTTCATTAACTGGATCAAAGCCTTACATAGTTCTCCTAATGCACGGGTTAGGACAAACGACATCACCTCACAAAGCTTCACTCTGCAAAGGGGCACCAGGCAGGGCTGTCCACTATCACCCTCACTTTTCGTTCTCTTCATTGAGCCATTAGCAGCAGCAATTCGACAAAATGCAAATATTACAGGAATTAACACAGGAACCACAAACCATAGGATAAGTCTCTACGCAGATGATGTATTACTTTTCCTACAGAACACACAAGCTTCCCTTCCGAATACAATCAAACTTATAGACAGCTTCTCTTCTATAACAGAATATTCCATCAACTGGGGCAAATCAACAGTTTTGTCTATAAACTGTAGTTTCCAGAACACGACCACCACTCCACTACAATCAGGTAATATTAGATATTTAGGCATACATGTCTCTGCTAAACTGTTAGACTTGGTGCAGTTAAATCATATCCCTCTATTAAAAACAATAGAAGATGATCTCACACGTTGGAACGCTTTACCTATATCACTCATGGGGAGAGTGGCTACCATTAAAATGATGGTTCTACCCAAAGTTAACTATTTATTCTCATTAATCCCAAATAAACCCTCTGCTGCTTGGTTTAAATCCCTAGATTCAAACATCTCAAAATTTCTATGGAAAAACAAGCCATCAAGAATAAGTATGAAAACCTTGCAAAAGCCAAAACGCAATGGTGGCTTAGAATTACCAAATTTTTATCAATATTTCTTAGCCAATAGATTACAGTACATTTTAAAATGGGTCAAATACGACTTAATAGACAGGCCATGGTTGGACCTAGAACAAGCATTTTGCGGGAAAATAAAACTCTCAGACCTACCTTACATTAGCTCTAATATTAAGCGTCAGGACTGCTTTAAAAGCCTTAATATAAATACTTCACTGACAGCCTGGTGGGAATTCCTTAAATTAACTCGGTCCCCACTCATCCCATGCAAACTAACACCCATTTGGAACAATCCAGACATCTGTCAGAACAAGAAAGTACTACATTTTCATCATGGCATGACAGGGGAATAAAAAATTTAGAACATGTTATTAAAGATGGAAACTTTGTCACATTCCAGGAACTTGTATCAGAATATGGAATAAACAACAGTAGATTTCTGGAATATCAACAATTAAAATCCATCATTCAACAGAGATTCAACCGCAATCAACTGAACTTAGAAATATCAGCATGGATAACTGAATTTTTTAATCTATATACTCCTAAATTATTATCAAAATTGTATAAATTATTGTTAAAATTTGATGACTCAATATCCCTTCCGATAGCCAAATGGGAACGAGATCTATTTATTAATCCAGATCAACATTTCTGGACCGACATATGTACAAATATCTTCAAAATAAGTAAAAGCCCCAACTTACAACTTATACAATACAAAGTCCTTCATAGAACACACTATACAGGACAAAGGATGTTCCAAATGGGCCTAGCACAATCAAACATATGCACCCACTGTACAGGCAATATAATTGATAACTATATGCATGCTATATGGGATTGTAGGCCTGTTAAGGAATTCTGGAAGAAGGTATGTGTAGAATTGTCCACGGGGCTTAAAAGCTGCATCCCAACTTCCCCCAGACTGTGCATCTTAGGAGACGTCAGTGAATTAGATACAGAGGCAGACATATCACACATAGTTCTCACTGCCCTATGCATCGCCAAGAAAACCATTCTTATCAATTGGAAAACGAAAAAGGACCTGCATATTACTCATTACAAAAATTTATTACTTGATCACATCTGTCTGGAGAGAATGTCTGCTTCCTCTAAAGACCAGTTGGAGGAATTTAATTCTCTTTGGTCCCCACTGATCAGTTCCATTAGCTAGTCGGGGTGGTTGGCAGGGGCCTCGGCCCCCGGAGGGCCGGTTGGTGGCTGGGGGTCGACCCCGGGGAGACTGCTCGTGCCGGCCACTTTCTGGGCGGGGGGGCCGGGGCTGCCGACCTGGGATGGCATGTGCTTGCCCTGGCGGGCGGTGGTTGGGGGGGCTTGGGGGGCGCTCCCTCTGGGCTCTGGGGTGTGGGGCCGGGGCGTGGGGGGGGGCAGGTGCTGGCCCTCGGCGGGGTGGCTGGCCTCCCCTGTGGGGCCGGGTGGCGGGACCCGGGGCCTGGTGCCTGGGGCCCCCCGACCCCGAGCTGGGGCCCTGCCCGTGCGGGGGGACCTGCGCCGCTACGTTTGCGCCGCTGGGGGGGGTGGGTCGGTCGGCCTGGGTCGGGGGGTCGGGTCTGGGCCTTGGGGCTCCGAGGTGCCTGGGTGGTGGGAGTGGGGTGGTGGATGATGGGGATGTCTGGGGTGGGCCGGGAGGTAGGGTTCCGGACTCCGACCAGCATGTCCTCAATACTGTTGATGTCTGTTATCGTTTGTTCACTGTGCGATTGGTATGGTTGTGGGTGCATACACAGGGGTGTGGTGTATATGGGACTAGCGTGTGTGGGTGTATATGTATGTGTAGATATATATGTATATATGTATGTATGTGTATGTATATATTTATATATGTGGATGGATGTATGTATGTATATGTGTATATATGTATATATTTATGGGTTAAATGTGTGTGAGTGCATACGTGTATGAAAGAAATGTGTGTCTAGGTGTATGTGGATGTGCGGACCGCCTGCTCTCTGTGGTGGGAGTGGTGTGGATCCGGGCTTGGATGTGGTGGTGGGGGGGGTTGCCGCCCTGGTCTCCCCGGGTCGACCGCTCCCTGCCTTGAGCTGGGGGGGCAGTGAAGTTCGGTGCTCAATGAGCCAGCTAGCAAGCTGGCTCTCCTCTTCCAGAGGACCCTTTCCTCTGGACCTAAGCATTCCCACCCACCCCCCCCCCCCCCCCCACACACACACACACACACACACACACACACACACACACACACACATCCATGCTCATTTAGGATTCTGGGGACAGGCAGGTACCCAGAGGTTGACGAGGTGGGCCTGCTGCCATGGTTCACCCGTCTCCTCACCACTGTCTGTCCCTCAGTTTTTACTGCACTTTAGACATTGAGGGCCTTTGAGGGGACGGTGTGGACATGCACTCACGTTTGTCCTAGCACCTGTCCCCTCAATTTTAACTGCACCATAGTATCACACACTACGACACATGCATATACACCAACACCTACACACAACACTGGGGGTGGAGGGGTGGGAAGGCCTTCCTTCACCCACTTCCTGCTCCCTGCCGGGGCGGGGGGGGGGGTTGCTGGCACGGGACTGGGCTGGTGGCTTCCTAGGACCGCTACTGGTCCTTGCTGGTCCAGCCATTTGCCCCTGCCGCAGAGGGTGTGCTAGTCTGGATAAGTGTGTGTCTCTGTCCTTGTTTTCTTCTTGTTTCTGAATGGGTGGATGAATGAGTGCGTGTTGGAGGGAGGGGACATATGGCCAGGTTTGGAGGTGTGAGGGTGAATTTGAGTGTATGTGTGTGTGTGTGTGGGGGTGGGTGTGTACATGGTGGGGGTGTATAGGGGCGAATGTAGGGTGGGTTTGGTTAGGTGGGTGAGGACAGCTGGTTCTGGGTCGGGGCTGGTCGTGCCCGGTTCACTCATGGACACTCCCCTGAGACTACTGCACCACTCCAGAGGGGGGGCGCCTTGGGGCTCCGGAGTCCGGCTTGGCCCCCCGGCGTGGGGGCGGTTGGCCCGCTCCCCTGGGCGGTGGTGGTGTGGGGCGGCCGGGTGCTCCTCGGCGGGAGGTGGGCCCTGCCGGGTGGTGGGTGGCTTTCCGGGCGCGTGGCGCCGTGGTTTTGCCGCTGGCCCCTGGGGGGGGGGGGCATCCTGGGGGGGAGGCGCTCTGTTCCCTCTGGTTCCCCTGGACCTGCGCTCCTTGACTGGTGGGGTGCTGTCCGGGGTCTCTCTCTCCCGCCTGCGGGGGCGGGCGGGTGAGGGTTTCTGGGAAGTGCGGCTCTGGTACTCCACCGCTCTGTGGGGGGCCGTGGGCGGGTGGGATTCCCGGGTCTCTCTCCACCCGCCTCTGGCCTCTGGGGGAATGCTGTCGCAGCTACCCACCCTTGCTGGTAAGTACATTCCATACATCTATCCTATGTTGCACTTCTAGGTTGCACATAAACACACACTCACACACACCCATACATCGCACTCATCTGCACTATATGTATTTTGGTTTACTTTCTGTACTTCTTTGCAGTGGTCATTTGAGCTGGTTGCGTGTTTTATTTTATTAATATTATTATTATTATTATTATTTTATTATTATTAATTTTTTTTTATTTTTATTATTATTATTATTATTTTTTTCTTCTTTTCTTTTTCTTCTCCTTTCTTCTCCTACCTCTGTCTTTTCCCTTTTTATTATTTCTCTCCCCCTCTTTTCTTGGTCCACCTAACCCCAATAATTATCACTTTGCATATTGTTATCACTATATATTGTTATCACTACACTATATATTATACAGAATTGTTATAATTGCCATTTAAATCTGTACATAAAAACAAAGTTGTCCTCCAAAGATGGGGGGTGGAGGTGGGCCAAAAAAAAAAAAAATAAATAAAATAAAAAAATACACACTATTAGATGCTTTACCACTGTGCTTTTGCCATCGGCATTAAACTCACCATCCGAAAATTTAATACCTACAGCAAATTTACGGTGAATTTAAGACAATATAAGACCTTAATTAATGAGATTTTAATTTAAGACATTTTAAGACTTTTTAAGGACCCGCGGGAACCCTGAACAGACATCAATAGAGATGGAACAATGAACAGAAATCTCCTACATACTTTAGATATGCCAATGTAAAAATCTAATGTCTGAACTGACATTAGGAAGTCACTCTTCATTCTGTAGGCATCATAAAAATGAGCATTTTCAATTGCAGAAATTATTTTCTTTTTCGTCAAATCAATTAGCATCACGTTCTGTGGCAAATTAATGTGTCCGAACCTATATATTTTGTTCTGTGTACATTTTTCTCCTGAACATCAATGGATCCTCTGAATTACGAGGACGCCTAACAATCAAAATACGAGTATTGATACATGTAAGCTAATACTATGAAAACCCCATTCATTTCTGACATTGAAAATCATGTTTAAACCAGCAGTGCCAAAAGCAGGGCCGGCGCCACGGGGGGGCGAATGGGGGCGTCGCCCCCTCAGGCGAGGTGTCCCGCCCCCTCAATGTAAAAAATAAGACCCATTTATTTTACAACAATCGCCACATGGTGCCCCCTCGGCCGCTCGACAATCGTTACACGCACCCCCCCCCCCCCCCCCCCCCCCGCTCAAGAACTTACGTTCGCCACCCCACCCCCCCCCCCCCCGGTCAACAACTTACGTTCGCCCCCCCGAAATTTTCTGACGCCCCCTCACTGTATATGTTCTGGCGCCGGCCCTGGCCAAAAGACATACGATTTTGATTTAAATGACAGAGAAAAAACTTTTTAGTTCTTACAGACATAAACCTTTATATAATCAACCGAATGTTTAATTGCAGATAATTGCTGTAATTATACATGAATCTGTATATAATTTAAGAAAGCAGAAAAATACCGTATAAATAATACTGTATTATTTCCTTTAAAAAACGAGAAAAGCATGTAACTTGTAATTGTCATAATGCTTAAAATAAAAGACATTTTGTCAAATTACAAATAATGTCTGTAATTTCACAAAGTTTTGCATACAATTGGAAAAAATGTTAAAATACATTAAATATTTACAGTTATTTTCCATAAAATTAGGATTTTTTTTTACAGTGTAGACGTATGGCACTGGAAATGCTACTGGGATTTTAAAGAACTGGTAGGCTGGAAAGAGAATAAACTGACTAGAGTTTAGAGTTTATTTCGGATTTTAGAGAAACATGTACATATACGTATAAACATATATATAAACACATATGTACACATACATTTACATAAAAAAGAAAGAAAACGAAAGTAAAATAATAATATTTAATAAATAATAATGGTGAAAATAATGATAACCGAAAAATGTATAGTTTGAAGCATTAACTTATATTGACTACCCTTTTTAATCAAATATATATTTTTCCAATTATGTTATTAATAATAAACTTTGCTCATCTACAGAACAATCATACATTACTATTAAAATCAATATCAAGTTATACATATATAAAATTATTTATCTTTATTATAAGTATCTATTACCTTATTTTTAAGCATGTTTTTCAAATTTGACAAGTGAACTGCAGATTTTTATGTCCTTGTCACAACTGTTCCACAAGTTTACACCTTTGACAGATAAACATTTACTTTTCCATTAGTTCTTACTCTTATTTTTTTAAACATACCTGTTCATAAGTTTAATTTTTCCTGATTCTTGAGACCACCACTATTATCTCATAGTATTTGTACATATGGCCACGGCCTCCTGCACCCCATGCTTGTGTTTTAGTCACACCTACACAAGGGATTTTTTAACTAATAAACACACCATTGCCACATTCAAAACACCTCCATGCCTTTACTCAGACTCTCCTTCATAGCACACACTATGAGCTGTTAGACCTACTCCTTCATTTCTGTCAATTTCACCCCACACATCACACAAAACACAGCATGTCTTCTTAGGTGCGACAGTCGCAGGTTGCGCTTTTGTGACAGTTGTGCAAAACGACCCGGAACTGCATGGGCTTCCCTGGCACGCAAATAAACGAGAGAGCCTTCTCTTGCCATTCGCGTTTTTTGATGCACTGCAAATAGTGTTTGGATGCATATTTAGGTCGAGATTTGTCGTGAGAAAACACAAGTGCCGTCTACTCACGGAAGCACAGGCACGCAGCTGAGAAGCTGAGAAGATCATCGGTGTGTCTCTTCCTTCCATCACCGACATTTACACTACACGCTGCACTCGCAAAGCACTCAGCATTGTAGGTGATCACACACACCCCTCACACACACACTTCCAACTTCTGCCATCTGGGAAAAGGTATCGAAGCATTCGGACCCTTACATCCAGATTCTGCAACAGCTTTTTCCCACAAGCTATCAGACTTCTTAACAACCTAGTCTGTGCTGTCTCACGCACACATATGCACATACAAAAACACTAGACCTTGGACTCTTCTTATACTTATGCACACACATAAAAATACTGGTCTTTGGATTCCTTTTTTTACAGTTCTGATTTGCTGCTAAGACTGTACCAATGTCTACATAACTGTCTGGACTGTCTTTATCATTTCACTACATTGTTCTAAGGTACATATCTGGTTTTTAGCTGCTATAAAGAGTGTAGTAATGTTTACATATTTTTGTTTACATTTTCTTTACATCCTGTACTCTACATAGCACAATGCACTTTAACACACACTCAGTATTGCAATGTCACCCCCCCCCCCCCAGTATTTATCGTTTGTATTGGAAATTGTTTATTGTGTTGTATTTTTACTGTCTTGTATTTAATGTCTTGTATTTAATGACTGTTTGCGGACTAGCACATGTTTGCACAAGTGCACTTTGTTTTTGTATTGAGTATTGTTCTATGTAGCACCTTTGGTCCTGGAGGAACGTTATTTCGTTTCACTGTGTACTGTACTGTATATGGTTAAAATGACAATAAAGACTACTTGACTACTTGACTTGACGCAGTATCGGGCGAGTTGAGTCTACACCGTCCTCATGTGTATTTTAAGACCACAGTCCGTCGCGAGGAGGGAGGTTCACAGTCACAGATCAGTTCGTTCAGTGTTTGTTTCTCTTAGAAAATTCAAGGATGGCAGAAGTGGCTCCAGCCTCGACCGCTGCCGCGCCGGCTAAAGCGCCCAAGAAGAAAGCTGCCGTTAGACCCAAGAAAGCGGGACCCAGCGTCGGTGAGCTTATCGTTAAAGCTGTTTCTGCTTCCAAAGAACGGAGCGGCGTGTCTCTCGCCGCGCTGAAGAAAGCTTTGGCTGCTGGCGGTTACGACGTGGAGAAGAACAACTCTCGCGTCAAGCTCGCCATCAAGAGCCTGGTGACGAAAGGGACTTTGGTGCAGACCAAAGGCACCGGAGCGTCTGGCTCGTTTAAGATCAACAAGCAAGCGGAAACTAAGAAGAAGCCCGCCAAGAAAGCCGCGCCTAAGGCGAAAAAGTCCCCCGTTAAGAAGCCTGCCGCGGCTAAAAAGCCCAAGAAGGTCGCGGCAAAGAAGCCCGCCGCCGCTGCAAAGAAGTCGCCCAAGAAGGCGAAGAAGCCCGCTGCCGCCAAAGCTACCAAGAGTCCCAAGAAAGCGAAGAAGCCGGCCGCTCCGAAGAAAGCAGCCAAGAGCCCCAAGAAGGCAAAGGTTGCGAAGCCCAAGACCGCCAAGCCAAAAGCAGCAAAGGCGAAAAAAGCAGCCCCCAAGAAGAAGTAAACGTGCATGTTTTCATGTCTTGGTCTCCCCAAAAGGCTCTTTTAAGAGCCACCCACCTTTTTTTCTAAAGAGCGCTTTTCTTTAAACTCTAAATATTTTGTGTCGTTGGTGGATTTTAAGGTGCAGTTTCATCCATTGCTCTACATTAAGTGCGTGGACATTGGGAAGAAAAATGACAACCTAAAACATTCATCCCGTCCTAAATACAGAAATACTGTGTAGAATAAGATTCTATTTTATATACGTATGTTTTATTTGCCCAAGTGTACTTTATTAAAATGGAGAATGAAAAGTCAATACACAAGCATTTCAAGCAATCCATACTCATAACATTACAATATCAATATGACGGTAAAACAACATATATATAACTTTATATATCTATTAGGGTCCAACGAAAATCAGTTTTTCTTACTGTATCCATAGTAAACATGTTGCATTTCATTATTCACAGAAATATTGTATATAATAAGATTTTATTGTATGCTATGAATACATTAGTCTGCCTATCTCTCCTCTCCTTGTCATACATGTACGTAGCTTGAATAACTTGAGTACATTTCTACATTAAATTAAAGTGCATACATATAGAAAAACATTATTACGAGAGGGAGTTTTGTAGAGTAAACGCGCGTAAAACATTTTGCATCTCATTCAACATATGGACATGTACACAGTAATATTCTATTGTATGCTATATTTTTTAATTTGCCAATCTCTCCTGTCCTTGTCATACATATGCGTGTACCCTGAATAGCTTAGAAGATTTCTAAAACTTTATTCAATATTGAAATGCATATACGAAGGACAACAAGAAAAGACGTGCCACATGGAGTGTTGCAGGGGAAAGAGATGGAGGCTGGCTTTGGATGTCGACCGCTTCGGGTTGGTTATTCGTCATGCCTTCTTTAAGCCAATAGGAGAGCAGCTTATTTAGCTATATCTCCAGCGCTCTTAGAGCAGGCGTGATTATTTCGTCTTTGCTTACAGCGCTGTGGTTGACATTATGAGTGGCAGAGGCAAGACCGGTGGTAAGGCTAGGGCCAAGGCCAAGACTCGTTCGTCTCGCGCCGGACTGCAGTTTCCTGTGGGCCGTGTACACAGGCTTTTGCGCAAGGGTAACTACGCCGAGCGCGTCGGTGCCGGTGCTCCCGTCTACTTGGCTGCCGTGTTGGAGTATCTAACTGCTGAGATTCTCGAGTTGGCAGGCAACGCCGCCCGCGACAACAAGAAGACTCGTATCATTCCTCGTCACCTGCAGCTCGCCGTGCGTAACGACGAGGAGTTGAACAAGCTGTTGGGAGGAGTGACCATCGCTCAGGGTGGCGTGCTGCCCAACATTCAGGCTGTTTTGCTGCCCAAAAAGACCGAGAAGACCGTTAAATCCAAGTAAATTTCCCTTCTGTTTTCAGAATCCAACGGCTCTTTTAAGAGCCACCCACATCGACTTATGAAGTGCAACTTTTCATTCATGCAGATTTTAGTATGTGCTCTTGTCATTATTGGATGCTGCTGTTTCACGTCTAAGCATTCGCACACTTCGTTTAAATGCGCACAATCACTCTAATGTTGCATATGCACATATGAATTTATACGTGTGCATAAAGACAGACATGATGTTGCTCCTATGAACAGAATATAGGACAGTAAGCATAAGCTGCTGGCAACTAATGATGAAAGCCAGCATGTTGGTACCATGATCCTACATTTCTCACCTGCTAGAGACATAAAATAACAGTGTTATACCTGCAGAGTCTGTTTTTAAGCAGATTGTATGCGAATTAAGGAGACTGATTATGGTACATCATGGGCAGAAAAATCCAAACAAAGTCTTGCCGTGAACCCGCCTGAACCCGCGTTTTTTTAATGTGCGCGCTCTAGAGTACGGGCCAATTGTCGAGCGGTGACGCACACTTGATTGTCCAATGGATGGTCTTCGTGTTGAAGACGCCCAATGAGCGCTGGTCGTCGTTAGGGCTTAAAAAGGACGTCGCCTTACTAGGTTCCTATTCTCGTTCCTCCTTGTTGGTGAACAGTCGACTTCTGTCACTATGGCACGAACCAAGCAGACCGCCCGTAAATCCACCGGTGGCAAAGCCCCGAGGAAGCAGCTCGCCACTAAGGCTGCTCGCAAGAGCGCGCCGGCCACTGGCGGCGTGAAGAAGCCTCATCGTTACAGGCCCGGTACTGTCGCTCTGAGGGAGATTCGTCGTTATCAGAAATCTACTGAGCTGCTGATCCGTAAGCTGCCTTTCCAGCGCCTGGTGAGAGAAATCGCTCAGGACTTCAAGACCGATCTCCGCTTCCAGAGCTCCGCTGTCATGGCCTTGCAGGAGGCTAGTGAGGCATACCTGGTTGGTCTGTTCGAGGACACTAACTTGTGCGCCATCCACGCCAAGAGAGTCACCATCATGCCCAAAGACATCCAGCTGGCCCGTCGCATTCGCGGAGAGCGTGCTTAAACAGCGCTCGGAGTAAAAGCCCCAAAAACACAAAGGCTCTTTTCAGAGCCACCTAATTGTTTCACTGCAAAATGAGCAAGTTCACTCAGCAGAGGAATGATTGTCTGAAGCTAAATAAGACTTAAACCATGAAATTGCTGTTTTCACATCTATCTAGTATGAATGAATTATTTTGATCAGCATTGCTATGTTGAGGCCTAAACCCTCACTGAAAGATTTCCTTTAACTGGTTCTGAATCAGGTATTCATGAGCTTAGTTGTTAAAACCTTTTCTCAGATCTTTGAAATAAATGGCCTGTCAAGTTTAGTCGTTTTGATAAGTGGTAGGATTACTGCTCATTTGAATGATTTGAATATATAGCAAATGTTCAGGAAAGAGTTTTTTTTATTTAGTAAAGGATCAATTGCTATAGGGAGAATTGTTTTTGAGAAAGTGTGTAGGCAACAAATCTGGTAAGCAGGATAAGAGATGAGCCCTTCAATTTAAAATTATGTGTCCTTGGTGTCATTTCCAACATACATAGATTCACCATAGACACCAGTGATCGAGTTCTTATACGCAACAAAATTCACATGAAGCAACTGTACAGGGAAGCCTTGGTTCAATACGATCTATATATTGCACAATACATAATTATTCATTTTTGTAAAACAAGAGTTTTGTTTTTACAGTGAACAGCATTTTCTTTTGTGGACAATAAATATTATGTTTATAGAGGTTTTGTGAATTGGGTTTTGATGAAGAAGGAAGACGACAAAAAACAAAGAACACAATAACATTCCTAACCATTCATAAATGACCCATTGAATCAGAGATGTCAGGAGCAATAGTTGGTTTTACAGAACCACTGTTGAAAGAATAAGAATGAAAGTGAAAATTATTTTGTAATATTAATTATCACTGTTAGTATGTTTTGTTTGTGTCCATGTCAGCAAATGTGTACGTGAAATCTGAGAAACCAAGATATGACAGAAAACAAATTATGAAAAGTTATCCACAAGATAGCAGACAGCTGAACTCTTACAATAACAGTAAATCCATTAAAATAATACGGGGAGGCCTTCTCATTTGTTTACCCCTCACCTTCTGTATTGTGTTCTGGGGGGTATTCCAAGAAGCGGGTTTAACAAACTCTAAACTTAACCCTGAACTCGGAGTTGTCTTACCCCGATCTGACATACTCAGAGTTTTCGGTTCCAAAACGGCGGATCGGAGTTAAAGTAATCAGGATCGCTCAACTCTGAGTAGCTTAACCCAGACAGAAGCGCGTTCACGCGTAACTATGAAAGGCATTCTTAATGGAACGCAGATAAATAGGATTTATCATAGACTTAAACGCGAACATCGTATTTCACACCACTGTAGCTTGAAATATTAATGACTGCGTATGCAGAATATTTAGATATTATTAAACGTAAATGTAATACTGCGGTAGCTGCTAGAGAAAGGCAGTCAGCATGTCAAAAAATTGCCAACAGAGTTAATGCGTGAGTGAAGGGTGCGATTATATTATTATTTTCTCCACCTTTATAATACTGTATTGAGTTTTTCAATATTTTTTTATTGAACACTTACTAATTCCAGGTCTAATCTGAGTGGTGTGAAACACACATGGCATCAGATAAAAATGAAGTATAAGAATATTGTACAAAGTGGTATGGCTGTACATAACTATATCTTATTCTTAAAATATAAAATATATTTATTCACAGGAAAAATGAAATAATGAAACATAACAGTGAATTTGACTGTAATGTATATTAAAAGGTTACAGGGTGGATGGTGGGGTGGGTGGTGGTGCATGATTTAATGTGGAAAGCAGTGATTGCAGATGGAGTCTCTGACAACTCCACCATCTCTGTTGTCACCCACATGCATGTAAGGTTCCTCATCTGTGGGCATGTCAGAGATGGTAGGCTGTTGCTCTTCCTGGATGGTTGCAATGTTGTGTAATACCACATATGCCATTATTATGTGGCACGCCCTATCAGGGGTTACTCTGAGCCCCTTCAGGCACTGGAACCTGGCCTCGAGGATTCCTAGGGTCATTTAAATTCTTGCCCTGGTTTTGCTGTGGGCCTGATTGTAGCGGGACTGTGGTCCAGGTGCAGGATCTGAATAGGGAGTCATAAGGTAGGCCTATAGGACAGGCAGGGATACCCTCTGTCTCCATGAAGGAGGCCGTCATGTCCTATAATCATACTAGGGTTTGCAATGATTTAACTATTACACTGCATGTGAACAACTAGCAAAACTACCGTAGGCCTACTCTGTTCAGATTTGTTGTACAGTGTGGAATCATACATGGATCCTGGCCATCTGGCTTCAACATTTGTGATGAGGTGGGAAGCATCACATATGATCTTGATGGGAAGAACGGTCAGTTACAATAGCTACGTTATTTTTGTTACCATTAAAGATAAGTACATTATTCATTAAGGATGATAAAGGTTAGTACCTGTACATTAATGCTATGGATGAATTTTCATGTTCTAATGGTGCTGGAATAGGTAGCATATGTAGGTTCCATCAATACAGCCAATCACTCTAGGAAATCCTTAAAATGTAAATGGAATGAAGTTCGTTATATATTGCTTCTCCTTTGCTTAATTTCTTTATTTTCCGTGTGAAATAAAGACAAACCAATGATGCTGTGGAATTCCTCTTTGATGTCCATAACTGGCTTAAGCCCAGGAAACACCACAAAACCGGGCACTAGTCATTTTCATGCCGGACATAGTTTTCGGACAGACCGACTGTGTTGTCGAGTGTTTAGTAAATGTATTTGAATATGGTGACTGTACCTTTAAGAGATACAGCCACACTATGTCATGTGATTAACCAGGAAGCTAGGTGGAGAATGAGTGTTTGAGTGTTATCAATGTGCTCAGTTAATCCAGTCACATCTGCATTCATCTTCGCTCTAAATGTGGCATCGTGGGTATGTTATGTTTAATTTCATTATAGAGTATTATGTTCACAGTATTTCTAGTTTGTTAAGTTGACTTAGATCATTTCTAATGTTCCTATGCAAGATTAAGGTATTAGTTTACCGCTGATTCATAATCAGACCAAGCTACTGTAATAAACTAGTTAAGAGTATGGTTATAAATATACTTTAAATATTACATGTCACTGGGTTGAGTTGAATTGTGTTAAAACTGTAACAGTTGAGAGTCATGTGCAGTATCATTTAATTTACTTTGATTAATCATCTTACACTGAATAAGTGATATATCTTTTTGTGTGTTTAGTTTTACACTTCCTTGATGTCAATAAACCTGTGGATAAGAAGACAACATTCCTCAGAGTCTTGATATTCAAGAAGAGTTAACTGACTGTCTAGATGCATTGCTGCATGCACCGAGGGCAGTACACCGACACAGTAGCTTTGCTGACAGATTCCGCATCTCCTACACTATAAAGAAAACTTCCACTAGCAAAAAACGAAGACCGATATATAACTATCTGGAGAGAATTTAGGGCTGATCCGCGATGTGTAATATTTGAAATGTTATTATAATAATAAAGTAATGGATGTAAGTAATGGGTTGTGCTGAAAACGATAACGTTCATTAAAAAAATAATCCGAAAATGATAGTAGGCCTATGTCTATTCGGGGTTTTATAAGGCGTTCCCGACGAAGAACTCAGCAAATAAACTGAGCTTCAATATCCACATGATCTTCGAGGAAAAGACACGTCATGATGACGTGTTTGTAACTCTGGGTCAGGTCCAAGTTAACCTGCCAGCGAGCAGGTTAGCTTCAGAGCATAAGTTGCTATAGTAACTGACTCCGGTTCTCTCTAAGCTCAGTTTCTGGAACAGAAAACCTCGAGTTTCCGTGAACTCTGAGTTAACTTACCCGGGTTTTCTCGCTTAACCCGCTTCTTGCAACACCCCCCTGTACTTTGAATTGATGTGTTTGAAAACTGCTAATATTATTGCCTTATTATTCTTCATTCTATGTAAAAAAAAAAAATCTAAAGAACATTTTGAAGTTCTATTTTAAAAATAAGGAGTAAAGGATTTTATATGCTGTGATTCTATAAGTTATGGAGGGCTGTACAAAGAATTTACAACTAATGAAATGTAACAAATGGAAATCATGTCAATGTGGGCAATGGACATTACAACATAATAGTCTGCAAGATGATGTGATGTGCTTGGCTAGAGCAGAGCCTATAGTCAAATATATATTATATATGTCACATAGCCTAAGCATATTAACACAAGGCTAATGGGGGTGTGTTCAGCATGTACCCACCTTTAAAGTACCGAGGAAAGAGAAGATGGAAATATCCACTGTACATGGACCATAAGATTTAAATACCTCTTTCAGTGAAAAGTGTGGGTGGCTCCTAAAAGAGCCTTTGGGTTGGTTAAGTTGCACTATTCGGCCATTTACTTGTTTTATTCAGGAGTGTTTGTGTAAATTAGTGTACTAGAACAAACTTATTTAACAATATGTATGCTTAATGAACACTCTAATACAATGTACCTGTGTAAAGAATAATAATAAACAATGTCAATGTGTATGAATGTGTGTGTTATATGGCAGATGGCAGTTCCTTTGTTACAACCTAACCCACTACCAGGGAAGGTTACAACACATGCTGGGGTAAATTGTAACAACAAAACAAGCAACAGAGGCCACACCATGCAATATGCTTCAAAAAGAGGTTTTTGAAATAAAATAATGAAAGAACAATCCAGAACAATATCTCTCTCTCTGTGACTGACCATAACTCGTATCCACTTGGCTTTGTTCAAGTGTGTGTGTATGTGTGTGTATGTGTGTGTGTGTGCTTAATGAACACTCTAATACATTGTACCTGTGTAAAGAACATGGAGGTCAAATAATAAGCAATGTCAATGTGTGTGTGTGTGTGTGTGTTATACGGCAGATACCATGTGTCTTCACAACTGATCTGACTGACTTGCCCTTCTTTGTGACCTCAGCAGATGCTTTTTAAAAAAAATATTTGCAGGCTCACCACTGTCAGTCTTTCTTTTTCACTGCCTAGGCATTCTGTAAAATAATTAAAATCAAAAATGTTTTCTTAGTAAGGTGATGGTTGTAACACTTTATAAAGCTGTGTTACAACCCACCCCACCCCTGTCTGCCATTGTTTAGCTAACTGTATTTGCAAGGTGATTAACTGTTGAAATTAACAGTGCAAAAATGCATCACAATTTACCAGAGAAACTAGTTTAATGTAATAGAATTCACATGGTTTTATCTGCAACAGTATAAGTACTAAACAAAAAATAAAGTCTTGATTCAGAAATTTATTTCTTACCTCGAAATCAATTTTTTTTTCTTCATGGAATCTGCATGTGCCTGTTTCCATCCTTGATATTTACCATATGGGACCAGGGAGAAATTGGGTAAATACCGGAATGATCATATGACTAATATCTGATCCATGATCGGTGGAGTTGATGGTGTTACAACTCTACCCCTGTAGTATATTAAAAATACTGTCCTTTCTCACACGTCAACATGCAGGTGTATTTGAACACACACGCACATATACTCAAGCTGAGATACTGAAAAATAAAACGTACAGCAGTGAATCGATTTTAACTACAATTACTTGCATTTTCTTGATTTTTTTATTGTGCAAACACATTCGCGAGGGAAAAACTCTTTGGGTGAAAGTGTGGGTGGCTCTTAAAAGAGCCTTTGGGTTGGTTAAGTCGCACTATTCGGCCATTTACTTGGAGCTGGTGTACTTGGTGACGGCCTTTGTGCCCTCAGACACGGCGTGTTTGGCCAGTTCACCGGGAAGCAGCAGGCGCACGGCGGTCTGGATCTCCCTGGAGGTGATGGTAGAGCGCTTGTTGTAGTGGGCGAGACGAGAAGCCTCACCAGCGATGCGCTCGAAAATGTCATTGACGAAAGAATTCATGATTCCCATCGCCTTGGAAGAGATACCGGTGTCGGGGTGGACCTGCTTCAGAACTTTGTACACGTAGATAGCGTAGCTCTCCTTCCTGGTCTTTCTGCGCTTCTTGCCTCCTTTACTGGCCGTCTTGGTCACGGCTTTCTTAGATCCCTTCTTCGGGGCGGACTTTGCTGGCTCAGGCATGATGCTCGGTGATGAGTGAAACACCGTTGAATGAACAACAACTCCAGCACCTCCTACATTAAGAGTTTGGTATTCTAATTAGGTCACGCCCTCCCTCCACGGTCATGACTAAGCATCATTGGTCAAAAACAAGCCCTCCTCTGACAGGACCTGCTATCCTGGCTCCGCCACCCCACTGTGCCGTAGCGTTTACCTCTTAATCCCGCCCAGCCATTTCTGCCTTCAACTTTCAAACGAAAACTATGATAGAGCATCAAAATCTGTTTAGTTCTGCTTGCGCAAGGAATTTCTAGCTTTTCATTTTATTAGACTAAAATTCTTTGGATGTGGTTCTAAACTAGCTAGGTCATAACTTTGATTATCATTACAAAAAAAAAAAAATCTTTATTTGTATAGTATCTTTCATAGATACATGAAACTCGAAGTTCTTTACAAAATAAATAAAAAACATAAAAAACCTAAAGAAAAAAGGAAACAAACATAATAAAATAATATAATAAAATGACAAATTTATTAAAATAGACAAAGTAATGTAATAAAGTAAATAAGACGACTTAAAATAATTAGAACAGACATAGAATGTTAAATAATGTCATAACGTCATAAAATTATTTACCATTAGAGTTTCAATAATGCAGTTTCATTGCATTATTTTGTCATAAAGCGTCTCCATTTATTTTACAAAACGTGTTTCAGGATTCGGAGACTACAACGTGCATTTTAAATTGTGGCAAATACTGGTATTACACGGCAAAGTCGGACATTTTGTGTGATAAATTGTGTGTACGGTTTATCTGGGGAAATAACAGAAGTAGACTGAGTGAATGTATAAAATGAGGAATGATGTACGCTTCGGAGCTGTAGAAATTGGAAGACAGTTAAAGATCGTCTTTACAGAATAAATAAATAAAAAACATTAAAAGAACCTAAATAAATTAGTATATGGGGACTTTCAGTTTAAATATAGGAATCAGAACCTTGATTGGTGTACATCTTTAAATTGTAATTAGAAAACTGCACACATCTTTGGTGTTAGCGGGTCAAAAACATCATCCAATGTTGTTAGTCACCCCTTATAACAGTAGCCTATGTATTTAAATGCACATAAAGACCTTTTTCAATGTTATTTTGTTCCATTCACTTTCTCAGAATAGAACACTGGTTTTAAATGAACAAAATTTTACATTCACCATAGTGAGGAAAATGAGTCTAATAATCTAATATCTAGTCAAGTCAACTCAAATTTATATATATAGTGTATACGTATGTTATATGTGTAGGATCACTCACGTTTAAATAATTGGCACTTGTGGTTACTAGTTAGGTCATAACGCTGTTTTTTATTGCATTATTTCGTCATAAAGCGTCTCCATTTATTTAATATGTCCATTTATTTAAATGTTTTAGGATTCAGAGACTACAACGTGCATTTAAAAACTGTTGTAGTACACGGCAACGTCGGACATTGTGTGTTAAATGGTGTAGAAATTATCTGGGGAAATAACAAGTAACAGTTCATGTAGCCTATAAAATGAAATGGTATAATGTGTTTGCAAGATCCAAACATGTCAAACATTATAATATTAAAAGATTTTAATAAAAGTACCTTCAAAAAGCAAAGTCGGACAAAACGTTCTCTGTGCGCGTTTAAGTAATTGACGCTTGTGGTTACCAGTAAACGCATGAAACAGCTCTTTAAATGAGTATATGGGTGGCTCTTAAAAGAGCCGTTGGTTTCGTGTCGAGTTGAGCGTTTAACCTCCGAATCCGTACAGAGTGCGTCCCTGGCGTTTCAGAGCATAAACCACATCCATAGCGGTGACGGTCTTTCTCTTGGCGTGTTCGGTGTAGGTAACCGCGTCCCTGATAACGTTCTCCAGGAACACTTTGAGCACACCACGGGTCTCCTCGTAAATCAGACCGGAGATACGCTTGACACCGCCACGACGAGCCAGACGGCGAATTGCGGGTTTAGTAATGCCCTGGATGTTGTCACGGAGAACCTTGCGATGACGCTTAGCGCCTCCTTTCCCAAGACCTTTACCACCCTTACCTCTTCCAGACATCGCTAAACGTTTCTTTAACTACTTACGGAAAAGAGAAACAATAAAGCTGCAACACCCAGCGCGCCTCTGTTATACTTCTCTACAGGACCTCTTTGAAGACACTGGCGCACTGGAGGAGGCGGAGCTAAATGCCACGTTCCTCCAAAGCCTCCAGCACCACATTTAGACCAACTGGAACAAGGACTCCATGCTAAGTCACAAAAAGTACAATTTTACAATTTGAGATAGTTTAGGCAAGCACAACAAACAGCAAATAAAAGGGAAAAGAGAAAGCAAAGAAAGACAGCAACAGCCGGCCTACAACTCTTACTGTTACTACTACTGCTAATAACAAGAATAAGACTTGGCATAGAAGTACACTATATTGCCAAAAGTATTTGCTCACCCATCCAAATGATCAGGATGAGGTATTTCAATCACTTCCTTGGCCTCAGGGGTATAAAATTAAGCACCTTTGCATGCAGACTGTTTTTACAAAGTATTTGTGAAATAATGGGTTGTTCAATGAATCCAGCATGAAATTGTAATAGGATGCCACCTGTGCAACAAATCCAGTCCTGAAATGTCCTTGCTCCAAAATATTCTGCAGTCAACTGTCAGCTGTATTATAAGAAGATTGAAGTGTTTGTGAACCACAGCAACTCAGTCACTAAGTATTATTTTTTATTATTATTTTTTATTTATTTAACTTTATTTAACCAGGAAGGTCCCATTGAGATTAAAATCTCTTTTTCAAGGGAGTCCTGGCCAAGATAGGCAGCAACAAAATACAAATAAAACACTGTTGCAAAGAATTACATGGTTAAAATACATGTTCAAAAGACAAAAGTTAAAATATATATTCGTAGAATAATTAAGATTTTACAAATAGGTTAAGTAAAACAAGTACAAATTATGGAATTAGCCACAAAAGTTTGCAGTTTTAGTTTGAAAGCATTCAAAGAAATTAATTCTGTCAGTTTCCAATCTTTCTGTAACCTATTCCATGAGGAGGGCGCAGAGTAAACAAAAGCCTTTTTCCCCAAATCAGTGCGGGCATAAGGGATAGGAAGTAGCAGCTGATTCTGAGATCGAAGTAAGTAAGGAATATCGCTTCTCAGTGTAATTAAACCGCAAATATAGGTTGGCAGTAGCCCAAGTAATGCCTTGTAAATAAAAGTGTACCAGTGACAGGATCTACGGATGGACAAAGCAGGCCACCCCACCTGAACATATAGATCACAGTGATGAGTTGATACCTTACAATTGGAGATAAACCTAAGAGAGGCATGATAAACAGTATCAACCATCTGAAGACATTTTACAGAGGCATTCATATACAGCAAATCTCCATAATCCAATATAGTCAAGAAAGTTACTGCAACCAGACGCTTTCTTGCACTAAAAGAAAAACATAACTTATTTCGAAAATAAAAACCTAGCTTAAGCTTCAACTTCTTTACAAGGTATTCCACATGTGGTTGGAAAGTAAGAGAATCATCAAGAAGAAGACCCAGGTATTTATAAGTGTGCACCAACTCTATTTTATGTCCCTCCAGACTGAGTACTGAGGGAGTTTGTTCTTGCTTCATCCTGGAGTTTGAAAATACCATTAACTTAGTCTTATCTGCATTGAGAACAAGTTTTAAGTTAATTAATAAATGCTGGACAGCAACAAATGATTGTTGCAGGGATTCAAGAGTCTGAGATAGAGTTGGACCACAACAATAAATAACCGTGTCATCAGCATAAATATGCAAATTTGCACCTGGCACATTTAGATCTAGGTCATTGACGTAAATAATGAATAAAAGAGGACCTAGTATAGATCCCTGGGGCACCCCCTTGTGGACAGTAACAAAATCAGAACATAGATCATCATGTTTGATGCACTGTGTTCTATTACTAAGGTAATTTGTGAACCAGGCGACTGCATTCTCTGAGAAACCTGACTGGAGGAGTCTAAGTTTTAATATATCATGATCCACAGTGTCAAAAGCTTTCGATAAATCAATAAAGAGTGATGCACAATATTGTTTCTTATCAAGTGCCACAGAAATATCATTAACCACCTTCATTGCAGCTGTGATGGTACTGTGTTTTTTTCTGAAGCCTGATTGGTACTTTGATAATATATTGTTATGATGTAAATACTCCTTTACCTGCTCACTCACTAAAGCTTCCAGAATTTTAGCTAGCACTGACAATTTGGAGATTGGCCGATAATTCGTCAGCACCACTGGGTCACCGCCTTTTAATAAGGGAAAAACAAAGGCTGATTTCCACACTGACGGAATTTGATTTTTTTTTACTGTGAGGTTAAAAAGGATAGTAAGAGGCTCTGCTATAAAATCAGCTGCCATCTTGAGAAATAACGGCTCTAACAAATCAGGTCCACTAGACTTCCTATGATCTAAAGCTACAAGGGCCTTATGGACTTCACTAACAGTAAAAGGAGCAAAATTGAATTGCTCCCCAGTATAAACTGGGTGATAAGAACAAGGGGTCACTGAATTAGCTTTAACTGAGTCAAATAAGAAGCCAGAAGAAATAAAATGCTTGTTAAAACAATTCAGCATTTCCATCCTGTCATAGACAGGAACAGAATCCATCAGAACATATGAAGGGAGAATCTGGGAGTCCTTACTGACTGAGAGAGAATTTATGACTTTCCAGAATTTCCGAGGATTATTTAAGTTCTCAGTGGTCACTGACAAATAATACTCTGATTTAGCTTTCTTGATTAAAAAAGAGCATTTGTTTCTTAGTTGTCTAAAAACCAACCAATCACTGACGGAGCCAGTTTTTCTAGCCTTGGCCCAGGCCAGGTTACGCTCATGAATAAAATCTGCTAATCCCGGGGAAAACCAGGGATTCTCTCGGCCCTTAACCCTGAGTCTTCTGAAAGGGGCATGCTTATTTACAATTTCCATAAGACAATCCCTAAAGAATGTCCAAGCTGTTTCTACATCAGGGATCAGATGTATTTTCTTCCAATCAACAGCAGACAAGTCATGATGATATGCTTGCTCATTAAAATGTTTCAAACTCCTCTTATAAATTACACGAGGTTTAAATTTGGGTATTCTGGTATCTCTAGTGACAGCAACAACACAGTGATCGCTTGAGTCATTGCAAAAGACACCCAGAGATGAGAATTTATGGGGTACATTTGTCAAGATCAGGTCAATCAAGGTGGAATTCTCCGGGTTTTTAGGGTTTGGCCGTGTGGGTAAGTTGACCAACTGAGTAAGATTCATAGAGTCACAAAAAGACTTCAAATCTTCTGATACAGGCTTAAACCAATCCCAATTCAAGTCCCCAAATAAAACAAGTTCACCATAATTTAATCTGGATAGTTGTTTTAAAGAATGTAAGGCTTCCTTGGCAGCAGATGGAGGCCTATAACATCCAACAACAGTTATACAAAGTCCTTTGGCAATTTCCAAATTTATTGCCAACAGTTCCAGTTGTTTGCAGATTGATTCAGATAGAACAACTGAAGAGTCAAACCTTGATTTAACATATATGGCAACACCACCTCCCTTTGAAGGCCTATCGGTGCGATAAACATTGTACCCAAATATGTTAATATCATCATCAGCAATGGATTTAGTTAACCAGGTTTCAGAAATTACAACAATGTCTGCACCAGTTGATTTAACCCAAAAGTAGTAGGCCAGGTAAACTGATGGAGCAGGTTCAGCGGATGCTGAAGCACATTGTGTAAAGAGGACATCCAAAATGCATGTGGCCTTCAGATTAACTCAAGAACAGTGTGCAGAGACCTTCATGGAATGGGGTTCCATGGCTGAGCAGCTGCATCCAAGCCATACATCACCAAGTGCAATGCAAAGCATCAGATGCAGTGGTGTAAAGCACTCCACCTCTATACTCTAGAGCAGTCGAGGCGTGTTCTCTGGAGTGACAAATCACGTTTCTCTATCACGTTTCTGGCAATCTGATGGACCAGGCCTTCTGCTCCAACATCAGTATATGACCTCACAAGTGCGCTTCTGGAAGAATGATCAAAATCTCCATGAACACACTCCTAAACTTTGTGCACAGCCTTCCCAGAAGAGATGAAGCTGTTCTAGATGCAAAGTGTGGACCAACGTCAAATTGAACCCTATGGATTAGGAATGAGATGTCACTTAAGCTCATATGTGAGTCAAGGAAGGTGAGCGAATACTTTTGGCAATATAGTGTAGATCCTCAGCACTGGGAACTAGAGTTTCAAACATCTACGTTAGAGGAGTCCTGCTGTAAAATGGAGAAATTCTTTCTTTAAAATGAGAAGTCTGAAACCTGTTCCTCAGGGCAACCTGAACACAGCTCAGGAAATTTTTTTTATAATAATAAAAACTTTGTAAAATTACAGACATTATTTGTGTTTAAAAGTGTTTAAATCAAAGCTCAAGTTAATTAAAGGTTAATTAAATGCTAGTTTACAGCCCCGGTTCTGGACTGCTTTGCTTGGGGGGGCAGTAAAACATAATGAGGGGGCATGTTGATAGTCATGTTTATGAAGCCAGAAATATATTCAAGGCTTGATTTGTGCATGAATGATGACTATTGATACTGGCTTAAAGTGATGTATTAGGTAAAGAAATAAAAATGCACATTTTCGAACTTAAAACTTAAAACACAATGATTAAAAAATACATGTTGATTATGTAAATGGAGAACAAAGATTATCTAATTGTATTTCATTTCAATACTGCCATTACTAATAGAACAACTCTATTTCTTGAAAGGCTGACAAATGTACCTATACACAGACTGAGAATATTCAAACATGGAAATAGGAATGAGTGAGAATATTTATATTACTGGGAAATTAAAATATAAAGAAAACAAAAGAATACAAATTCTGTTATAAAAGGGAGTATTCGTCACATTTCTATTTTGAAAAAGAAAAAAATATGAAAGTACATAAAATAAGAAATCTATCTTATGCACTTTAATGGTAAAAAATCTGGTAAAGTATTGAAGTTTTTATTGATGTTATGAAACGTACTGGTACAATGCGGTATTTATGCACAGTATAACAATACTGGCTGTGATGGCGAGGAATCGTTTAAACCAGGTATGTCAAAGTCAAAAACACAAAGGGCCAAAAAAACTAATTTGCTACAAGCCGAGGGCCGGACTGGTTCAATGTTTATTAAAACATATTGAAATGATTGCACATAGCCTATTGAACCAAGACCTAACACAGTGTATATTATTTAATGTTTAAATGAATAAAGCACTATTTTCTTATGGATCTGTCAATAATTTCAAGTGAAAACATTTTTCAACAGGCAAACAGATAAAAGCAAACTTCCTTCAAAGAAAAATCACATGAAGACACACAGAAGACACACAGGTTTACCTTTTACCTCCGTGAACATGTACTCTGCCTCCCACCTGGCTTGAAACCCGTTCTCAGTGTCCACCTTACGTTTAGTCATTTTTGAGAAGGGGGATAGCTGAACGTTGATGTCTGCTCTGACTGCTGATTTAGGTTTATACTTTCGCGAGTGACCATAGTGCGCGACTCCGAATTTTAATGTTGCTTTGTGTTGCAGGTTTGAAAAGTGCTGCAATTTAGGCTAAAGTACTTGAAAATGTTTTGAATTGTAACTACTTCGTTTCACAACAAATATCTGTCTGACTGAACAGTTCTCTTGTATTAGGTTAACAAATACGAGCCTCTTGTAATTCCAGGACGAAACATGAAAGAACGTGAAGACGTTAAGATTGGGGAAAATAAACAACCATTAAATAATGTGAATAAAAAGCGAATTATTTCGAATCATTTCGAGTATATGTATAAATATTTAACATATTTAAGTTTAACGTGCTGGAAAATATTGAAATGGACCTTTAAAGTGACGTACAAGTGCTTGAATTCCACCTTAAAAAGGTGTATGAACCCTGCAAACATGACTTTGTTCATTGCGCTGGCGGAGCCACTGCGATTACGTCATTTTTGCCGCGCGGACCCTCGCGACGCTTCGCGCTGCAGTGACTTCGCGGGCTACCGTTGCATTGTGGGGAATGTAGTGTTTGCGTACAAAACACCATCGGACGGCTGTGGCCTGCGGGCCGGTTCTAATAGTAATTCAATATCATCCAGGGGGCCATAGATAATCAATTCGCGGGCCGGATCTGGCTCGCGGGCCTTGACTTTGACATATGTGGTTTAAACCATGAGCCGCGACGGCTTGCACGGGGGAAAGAGCAGCCTCGCGCGGTGTCGTGCACCTCTCGAATTTTGCAACTTCGCGCGCGCCACGCCTCAGCGCAATGAACAATGTCATGTTTGCCGGGTTCATACACCTATACAAGGTGGAATTAAAGCGCTTGTACCTCACTTTAAAGGTCCAGTTCAATATTTCTCAACACGTTAAACTTAATTAAGTTAAATATTTATACATATACTCAAAATAATTCGCTTTTTAAATCACACTTTCAAAACGCCCAATCTTAACGTCTTCACGTTCTCTCATGTTTCGTCCTGGAATTACAAGAGGCTCGTATTTGTTAACCTAAGACAAGAGAACTATTCATTCAGACAGATATTTGTTGTGAAACGAAGTAGTTACAATATCAACATTTTCAAGTACTTTAGCCTAAATTCCAGCACTTTTCAAATCTGAAAAAGCAACATTAAAATTCGTCAGGTAAATGTTCATTCCCCTGTTTTTTATTACCACATATCGTTTCGGACAACACTGCGCGGCAAGTATTTAAACGCTTCCGCCGTTCGCGCAGGTTTAGGAGAACCAAGTTAGCCTAACCGCTAACGGCTAATAAAATAATTTAAGCAACACCTATGTAAGAGGTGAGTAACATTAAAGCAACGAAAAACCACAGTTAAGCAAATATTACCATGTGGAAGTCAGTTTAAACTCAGAAGAGTGTTTACCAGTATACCTGTCTTTCACTCACACTAACAGAACATATACTGCCGAACTGAACCGTTTGGGGCGGTCTGCCGATTTTTATATGACTCAAAGAGCCAATCAGGAATAAGCAAGGAAATATCTTCACGCTGTAAAGCAAAATGCATTTTTGTGATTGGTTCAGAGGTAATAAAAAAAAGCCGTTGCTTGCATTGTGCTTGGGGGGGCAAAGACACAATTTGGGGGGGCAATGCCCCCCTCTGCCCCCCCCTAGCGCCGGCCCTGCTAGTTTACTAGCTTAGCTAGCAGCATGACCAGATCTGTGCACATTTATCTTATACTCTTGGGATGTTAAATCAAGCTCCTACTTAATATTGCCTTTTATTTAAGTTTATATTGATGAAATAAAACTGTTAATGTATTCAGAATTGCATGTGTCTGTTATTAAGACGATGTCAAGTTTAAGCACCGGACCGCTTACACACACTCACCGTGAGGAAGGAAAAGCGCGCGGATTCTGTGTCCAGTGGCTCGAGCGGAAATGCACACAGTCCGACAGCTGGGGGGCGCTCACTTTCACTTCAATGCATTAGCTTTCATAAATGAGGCTGGATGGAATGTAGTGCCCTAAATTAGACCCTCCCCTAAACAATCTTTGCTTCAAAACCTTGATATCGATGCGAACTATACAGTAAGAGTCTTTGTCTGAGCACATTCTTGTTAACTAAACACATATGTTGGGATGTTTCCATACGTGGTCTATTATGAGTGAATTCCTGTTACAAGTGAGGTTAAAAAACCGAACACGAACAAGCCGAGGGCCGGACTGGTTCAATGTTTATTAAAACATATTAAAATGATTGCAAATAGCCTATTGAACCAAGACCTAACACAGTGTATATTATTTAATGCTTAAATTAATAAAGCAATATTTTCTTATGGATCTGTCAGTAATTTCAAGTGAAAATATTTTTCAACAAGCAAACATGAATAAAGTAATAAAGGTTTGAAAAGTGCTGGAATTTAAGCTAAAGTACTTGAAAATGCTTGAAATTGTAACTACTTCGTTTCACAACAAATAGCTGTCTGACTGAACAGTTCTCTTGTATTAAATACGAGCCTATTGTAATTCCAGGACGAAACATGAGAGAACGTGAAGACGTTAATATTGGGCGTTTTGAAAATAAACAACCATTAAATAATGTGAATAAAAAGCGAATTATTTCGAATATATGTATAAATATTTAACTTCATTAAGTTTAACGTGCTGGGAAATATTGAAATGGACATTGAAAGTGACGTACAAGTGCTTGAATTCCACCTTATAAAGGTGTATGAACCATTCAAACGTGACTTTGTTCATTGCGCTGAGGCGCGGCGCGCGCAGAGTACAAAATTCGAGAGACGCACGACCTCGCGAATCGACAGCGCGCGAGACGCTCGCGCACGAGCTGAGCCACTGCGATTACGTCATTTTCGCCGCGCTGACCCTCGCCGCTTGTGTGCGCTGCAGTGACTTCGCGGGCTACCGTTGCATTGTGGGGAATGTAGTGTTTGTGGGTGCAAAACACCAGCGGGCGGCTGTGGCCTGCGGGCCGGTTCTAATAGTACTTAAATATCATTCAGGGGGCCATAGATAATCAATTCGCGGGCCGAATCTGGCCAGCGGGCCTTGACTTTGACATATGTGGCCTAGGGATCATTTTTGTCGGGAATCGGCGAGTATTTACATGTATTTGATAGCGGCGTATCAGTACGCAGAGAGCTGCGTACACATGAGTACGCATTCCAGTGCATAGTTTTGCGTACGATTTCATACGCACGTAGTGTTTGTGCGTGCAAAACACCAGCGGGCCGGTTCTAATAGTAATTAAATATCATCCAAGGGGCCATAGATAATCATAGATAATCAATTTTTAAATTTTCTTATTTTTGAATATATTTATGGGCCAATTGTTTTGACCAAGCAACAGTTTAAGAACAAACCTAAACATAAAAGCACTAAAAAATAAGAAAATTTAAAAATACATTAAAATTAAGCGATTATGTTGGTCTTTTTAGTGAAGAATTCTGTCCGAATCCCACTGGCATTCGTTCAGGAAATGCGTCTCTCTCTCTCTCTCTCTCTCTCTCTCTCTCTACTCGCAAAACGTCAAATGTTTAATCTTTTTTAGCGTTTGCTTTAATATACTGTACAGAGTAGATACTACGATCAGTTTGGACACCTATAGCCTAGGGATAATTTTTGTCGGGAATCGGCGAGTATTTACATGTATTTGATAGCGGCGTAACATCAATTGTTTTGATCAAGCAGCAGTTTAAGAACAAACATAAAAAGCACTAATAGAAAATAATAAAATGTAAAAATACATAAAAAAATAAATAAAGCGATTATGTTGGTCTTTTTATTGAAGAATTCTGAGCGAATGCCCGTGGGATTCGGTCAGAATTCTTCAATAAAAAGCGTCTCTCTCTCTCTCTCTCTCTCTCTCTCTCTACTCGCTAAACTTCAAATGTTTAATCTTTTTTAGCGTTTGTTTTAATATATTTTACAGAGTAAAGACTATGATCAGTTTGGACACCTATAGCCTAGGAAACGTTTTTGTCGGGAATCGGCGAGTATTTACATGCGTTTGATAGCGGCGTAACATCTGTACGCAGCTCTCTGCGTACACAAGAGTACGCATTTCAGTGCAAAGTTTTGCGTACGATTTCATACGCATGGGGAATGAGACCGGGTTGCTCCACCACCTTACCAAAGTTTAACCAGTTTGTTAAGTGTGCAACAAGGGAGAATAAAGTCCTGGATCCTGGATAAAGTCCTGGATCTTCTGTATGCAAATGTAAAAAATGCATACAGCTCATCTGCACTTCCCCCACTTGGTAGGTCCGATCACAACTTGGTCCTGCTGACCCCCACATACCGACCAGTGGTCTTAAGACAGCCTGTGACAGTAAAGACCATCAGGAGGTGGACTCCAGAGGCAGAGGAGGCTCTGCAATTCTGCTTTGAGACCACAGACTGGGGAGTTTTGTATGAGTCAGCTGGAGAGGACATTAACAATGTGACGAACCGCATCACTGACTACATCAACTTCTGTACTGACACCATTGTTCCAGTCAGGCGGGTGCATTGTTTTCCCAACAACAAAGCATGGATCACCAGTGACATGAAAGAACTTTTAAATAAAAAGAAGCAGGCTTTCAAGCTGAGAGACAAAGATCTTCTTAGGAGTGTGCAAAAGCAGCTGAAGGTGAGACTGAGGGTGAATAAGGAGGCATACAAAAGGAAGCTGGAAGGCCAACTACAGCAGAACAATGCCAAGGAAGTCTGGTCAGGAATGAAGATGATCATGGGCTTCAGTTCACAACAACAAGTTGCTGGGGGTAGTCTGGACACAGCCAATGAGCTAAATGCTTTCTTCAATAGATTTAGCACACCCACACCCATCACCAGCAGCACCCTGTTCACACCCTTGTCACCTTAAACAGCTTTCTCATTCCTTTTCGCACCCCACCACTTCACAGCCATTGTCTGCAGACACACATCCACCTCCACCTTTGGAGGTGACCGCGTACCAGGTGAAGAGGCAGTTGGAGAAGCTGAAGCCAGGCAAAGCTGCAGGCCCTCATGGAATTGTCCCAAGAGTCCTGAAAGGTCTGTGCCTCTCAGCTGTGTGAGATCTGGTTCCTGTTCCAAAAAAAGTCTCAGACTTCCACTCTCAATGACTACAGACCAGTGGCTCTCACATCTCATGTCATGAAGGTCCTTGAAAGACTTGTTCTGACATATCTCAGACCTCAGGTCAGCCCTTTGCTGGACCCCCTGAAATTTGCTTACCAGCAGAAGATTTGAGTGGATGATGCTGTGATCTACTTACTGCAGAAGGCTCACTATCATCTTGACCAGACCAACACATCTGTGAGAGCCACCTTTTTGACTTTTTCGTCTCAAGTGCTTTTAACACTATTCAACCCATCAAACTGAAGGAAAAACTGATTAAGATGATGGTGGATAAGCCCATGATCCACTGGTTCCGGGACTACCTGTCTGCTAGACCCCAGTATGTGAGAACCGGAACCTGCCAGTCTTATCGTCTGGTCAGCAACATCGGTGCCCACAGGGAACTGTGCTCTCCCCCTTCCTTTTCACCCTGTACACCACTGACTTCCAGTACAGGTCTGACCTCTGTCACCTTCAGAAATTTTCTGACGACGCAGTGGTGGTTGGGTGCATCAAGGATGAACAGGACGGAGAATACAGATACCTCGTGGACAGATTTGTTGGGTGGTGTAAAAGGAACCACTTGATCATCAATGTGACCAAAACCAAGGAGATGGTGGTGGACTTCAGAAGGAAGAGATCCACAATCTGCCCTGTCACCATCATGGGTCAGGATGTTGAGCTGGTGGACTCCTACAAATACCTGGGTATGCTGCTGGACAACAAACTGGACTGGAAGGCCAACACTGATGCTGTCTACAAGAAGGGGATGAGCAGACTATACTTTCTGAGACGACTCAGGTCCTTTAATGTGTGCAGCAAGTTGTTGGAGATCTTCTACCAGTCTGTTGTTGCTGATACTATCTTCTTCGCAGCAGTCTGCTGGGGAAGCATCATCAGGGGAGGAAACACCAGGAAGCTCATCAAACTGATCAGGAAAGTCAGCTCAGTTTTGGGATGCCCACTGGTTGGTTTTGAGGAAGTGGTGGAAAAAAGGTCACTCAACAAACTCACTTCTATACTAGATAAAACATCAAACCCTCTCCATGAGCTACCGGTCAGACAGAGGAGCACCTTTAGCAACAGACTCATCCAGCTCCGCTGCAAAAAAGATTGGTACAGGAGATCATTCATACCAACTGCGACCACGCTGTACAACAGCTCTCCACTGTGCCAGTCGTTACTGCACGACAATGACTTATCAGGTCCTTGTAACATACTGATCAGACAGACAAGGTTTCAAGTGCGGGTAATAGCCGCTTATTGAAACAACGATCACAGAGCAATCAAACAGGTGGGTTACTCCATTCAGGGTGTGTTGTGCAGGAGTATTGTAATCATAGTCAGGATCAGTCCAGGGTCACGCCTGTGAGACAGAAGCCAGGAGGTATAGAGGGACTAGGCAGGGAACAACGTCTAGGAGGAGAGCAGAGGTCGGTACACAGAAAGGCAGTAACACAGAAAGAACGCTTGGTATGTGGCATGGCAACAATACTTCGCAACCCGGAAGAGAGCGGAGGAAACTTAATTAGTTGTGAAGGGGGAGGGGCAATGCGTAGCAGGTGAACTGCATCTGCATGGAGATTATGTGCTATTCCTGACAGTCCTGCTCAATTGCACTCAGTCTACACCAGCTGGTCTTTATAACATTCTCCATGCACTTTGTCCTTCATCAATTTTAACTGTTAATATTACTGCTGTTACTGAGCTTAGTCACTGCGCTTAGTTAAAACACTAGTACTTACTGCACTATTACGGCATAATACTCATGCAACTACCTTGCACATCAATCTCATGTCATTAGATGTAGATCTCATGTAATCTATTACTTTCATACTGTTATATTTAATATTTTTTATTCTACTTAATCCTAGCTATATCATATATTCATTCCTACTGATACTTTTATATTATTCTTGTATTATTTTATTATATTCTTTGTATCTGTGCTGCTGTAATAACTGACTTTCCCTCTGGGATTAATAAAGTTCAATCTAATCTAATCTATCTGTGACGCTGGGTGGGAGGCAAAGGATGAGACAGGAATCCAGGTCTCAGACACAACGACACGTTTAATAATACGAATAAGCGCCGTTAGCGCACGTATAACATACACACGATCACACGGAGAACGACGAGCACAGGACACTGCGCGAACGCACATTAGGTAGACAAACCACATAAGACCCACGTGATTACGAGACGAGCCACAGGTGAGACGAATCAGCACAAGACACAACTGCACCCACGGAGAATCACTGACGCAGACTAGGAGACGTAGATGACGTAAACACACACCCAAAAGGGAGGGGCTGGGGTCCTCAATGTGACCAAGGGCACTACCTGTCCCAGGGTGCCAACAGGACTGAGTGCCCCGAACCCACATCGATGGGCGGATCCGATGCGTTCAGTCCTGCGCCTGGGAGATGACCGCCCTCGGTGGAGAGTCCGCCACGAACCGCCTAGAACACCCTCCCTGGAAAGACCAGTGACCAGTGGTTCCCAAACTTTTTCTGCCGTGCCCCCCTTTAGTAGATGAGAATATTTTTGCGCCCCTCCATATTGACTAGGGATTCATCGATTCACGTTTTTCACTTCCGATACCGATTCAGATATCTGAGGCTTAGTATCGGCCGATACTGATCCGATACCGATGTGATAAGAGCAAAACAGTGCTGAATTGACTTTAAACATTTTTTTTAAAACACAGACATACTGAATTACAAGTTTATTGAAAACTCTGCACCAGTATAGCACACTTAAACACACATATAAATATGTAAAAACAACACAACTTGCATTTGTTCAGTCAGTGCAATTATGAATATAACATTGAATGTAAAATTAATAATACCAAAGAACCTGAAACTTACAAAAACAATAGGTTCACAACTTTGGTCAAACATGAAAAAAATAAACTGCAAGAAACCTTTGAAATGGTTCAAGAATTTTAAATATATTTTAAAATAAATAAGGAGATGAAATAAGAGAAACAGCAATACATATGCGGCTAGTTTGCTAGCGCAGACATCACGCAGAGCACAAAGCATGTAACGGCCAGAAATATGTGTACTGTCTCTTTAAGGGAGCAAGTTGAGCGAGTGTATGGAATATTGTTGTTTTTTAGCTTTCTGCCGTAGACCGACTGAGACCACTGCTCTTTATTTTATCTTATTTTATTTCTGTAAGTAACGCATTCAATGAGCTTTGGACAACTCATCAGTTCATGTATGAACAGTCAAGTAGTGCTGGAGCCTAGGTTTATTTTGGTCAACCAGCAAATAAACGGACTAAGTGGAATACCACCAGCGCGAGTACGAGTCAGTGATTCATCTCTCCTCTGTGTACTTCGTGTTTCACTCGCCTGTTAACTGTCCAAGTTCACTTCTATCCGGGACAGAGTGGATATTTAAGGTTGAACTAACTCCGAAAATCGTTACAAGCATAGAATTAGACTGAATAGATCTGTTTTTATGTATCGGTCACATTGTCACTGATACTCAATCTAGAATTTTTTCAGATATTAATATCGGAATCGGTGCATCCCCCATATTGACACATGTGCACATGTTTTACTTCCAAGCTCCGCGCCCCCCCTGCAATAGCTCCGCGCCCCACCTAGGGGGCGCGCCCCCCACTTTGGGAACCACTGCATTAGACAAACAAAAAGGGACGCTCACGAATACACACACAGGTACATTAACACACAGAGGCATAAACGGGAAAAGGGGGTTTGGGAGACACACGGGAAGACATACAAACACAGGAACAGACACACACAACACCGGCGCCAAGCTACGCGCCAGGAGAAGGGCAAAGGGAGAGAGACCAGGAGCTGCTGGTGCTGCGGTGGGCGGTCCTCCTCCTGCCCTCGCTGCAAACCCTCCACCGGGTGCGGTGCGGCTGGCGGAGGCGCCGGGTGCAGCGCGGCTGGCGGACGCGTCGGGTGCAGCGTAGCTGAAGGACACTTCAGGCAGCCCGCATGGGAGTCCCCTGCGGTCTCCCTCTGCTCCTCCTCCTCTCCCAGGCTCAATTTCATAGACTCTGCCGGGCTCTCACCCTGGGAGTAGTCCATGGTACTGGCCTCAGATGGTCTGGAGGACACGCCCTTCTCAGGAGTCCTCCTTCCCTTCACGGTCCCCGAGGAGAGCTCCGAGAGGGGAGGACTCTCCTCTTCCTCCTCCGTGTAGGACACGTCTTCCTCCTCCATGTAGGACTTCTCATCTTCCTCCTCTTTCCCACCGTAGTCCACGGTGGGAGCGGAGCCCACGGACGGAGGGTAGTCCTCTTCCTTTGAATCCACGGAGACCCTCCTCCATGGTATCTGCACATTTTAAAATCTCAAATTCAATGACTTTTAAGACCTTTTTAATACCTCTCACAAGGAAAAATAATACCAGACTTGCCAACATTTCAAGATCGCTTGGAGTGAAATTTGAACCAGGAGGTGGTGGCAAGTGTAAATTGTTTGGGGGGGGGGGGGGGTGGCGACCGTAAGTTGTTGAGGGGGGAGGGGATGTGCACGACCTCGCAAAGCGACAGCACACGGGGACCTCGCGCAGGGGCAGAGCCACCACGATTACGTAATTGTCGGCACGCGGAACCTCGCGCCGGTCGCGTTGCGTCATGTATAAACCAAGCTTGACGCAGCTCAGGGATTACGGCACATACAGCGCCGTGCGCAGTGCCCTAGTGCCTGTACATTTAAATTGTAATGGTCCAATGAAGGTAATTTAAAAACCAGGACATTTCCTCACTTAAAAAAAAACCCGGGACAGGACGTGAAATATGTCCCGGGAAATACAGACGTTTGGTCACACTACACAGTAGACAAATCATTTTTGGCACTTACAGTTAAACTGCAGTTAGCAGCGAATGACTCGATATACATATTACTATTACGAGTGCTAACATATCGCTTGTGTTTTTCAGATTTCATATGAGAATCCAACACTTTACAGCTCATTGTACCAAGTTTGAATGTTTTTCGGCAAGTTCACATTGCGCCTCATACGAATCACTGGAAGGTTTCAGCTAGCCACAATATTTTTCATCCTCCAGCCACTTCATTGAATCGACATTTACCCATGTCTGCATCGGAGCCTTGTATTGTTGTTCCCGCCGCAGCCCTCAAATAAGAAAAGCAGATTGCTAGGCAGCTAAAGCATCGTCTGCTGTTTCCACCTGTTAGGTGACTGCTGTTAGCGCACATATAACATACACATGATCACACGGAGAATGTGTAGACTCAGACAACGACGAGCAAAGGACACTGCGCGAAACCACATAAGCCCCATGTGATTATGAGACGAGCCACAGGTGAGATGAATCAGCACAAGACACAACCACACCCACGGAGAACCACAGACGCAGACTAGGAGACGTAGAACAACAATGACTGTTTTTTGCCAAGTTGGGGAAAACTGTGAAAGGATTTGTTCATTGTATAGTAGCAGACAATCTTGGGGCCCACAGTATTGCAGGTTTTGTGGAAAGTTTTTCAGGTAAATATGTTTGCAGATTTTGTACAGCAGAAAATGCAGATATACAAACCAAAGAAGTCAGGTCAGGAGTGTTTTGCCTAAGAAGCAGTGTTCCTCATACTTCTCATCTCAAAGCTATTGAAGAAAATTCATTTCCTACTCATTTTGGTGTAAAAAGGAAATGTGTGCTGTCAGAAAATCTGTCCTATTTTAGTGTGACACAGAGTTTCCCCCCAGATATAGTTCATGATCTCTTTGAAGGAATTATCTCTGTTGAAATTGCTCTGTGTCTTACAAAGCTAATTTCTAAAAAATATTTTACATTATCTGAACTGAATGAAGCAATAGCCACATTTCCAAGTGGACTGATAAGACAAACCGTCCCCATTCTGTGCCCCTCACCTTCACAACAAAGAAAACAATCGGAGGAAATGCACATGAAAATTAGAGCCTCTTGAGATTTCTTCCTTTCTTGATCGGAACCAGAGTTCCTTTAAATGAACCAGCATGGGAGGTCCTCTGTGAATTAAAGGACTTGTTGTTGCACCTTTTCACACTGAGGAGTCTATTTCTCTTCAAGATATATATCTTGACTTCAAGATATCGGAACACAGGACAGTACTTCAAGAAGTTTTTCCTGTTGGAAAAATTCTGCCTAAACATCATTACCTGGAGCATTATCCACAGTTGATACGCTAGTGTAGCCCCCTTGTTGCACTATGGACTATGAGATTTGAAGCAAGTTTCTTCAAAAGAGTAATCCGTCATACAAACTGTTATAAAAATGTACTGTATTCATTAGCTCAAAGGCATCAATTTCAGGCTGCCCATTATCTGTATCCAGGGTTCTCAAGTCTCACGCATTGAGCGTGTAACACACGCATTTGACCGTCTTCACACGCTCACATGCCACACCTCCGATTTCACACGGCGAGAAAAAAAATCTAGTTTATTTACCTCCGATCCATATCTATGTCGCCCTCCACTGGCGATCGATCGCGATATACAACGTATACAACCACACCCCCCCCCCCCGCTCAACAGCTGACGTTCGCCACATACCCCCCCTCCCCCGCTCAACAATTAACGTTTTAATTGCTTCTAAACTATTTCAATTCTTATAAAACGGGCAGATATTTTATAGTATGTGATATAACTTTGCAACAGACTATCAACTTAGATTTCAGATTTGAATTACGTTGCATTTAAAACAGATTTCTTTAAATGGTTCATTGTACATTTTGTACACCCATTCCTGGTTCTGCAGATCTACCCCCTACAGAGTTTAGCTCTAACCTTGATCTAACACATTTGATCCAGGTAATGAGGGGCTTCAGAGGCAACTGAATATCAGGTGTGTTGGATCCGATCTCTTCAAGGTGGTAGATACCCAGGGCCAGGTTTGAGCAACCCTGCTATAAGTTGTAAAATTAAATGGGAAGTTCCATATTTCACATTTGAGTGAAATGTATTGATGTTTGAACACTAACTGATTTTTCAACCTCAATTACCTGATTTAAATTTTTTTTAAAGGCAGTAAAACAAAAAGCATTTGTTGTGACTACTGGATTTGCTATATTAAGAACACCTTTAGGATTTGTTTTAGGTCTGGATGCACAATATTGTCTAGAAAAACTGTGCTTTTTACTCTAACTTTATAAATGAACTACTTAATTCTTGTCAGGAATGCCACCTGATCTTCCTTAATCAACCTCACCTGCCCCTCATTACCACGCCCCCTTCAGCCTTACTTAAGCACTTCACCAGCACATCTCAGTTGCGAAGTATTGCCGACTCATGCCGCGTACCAAGCCTTTCTATATCCTGTCTGCTCTCCTGTGTCCTGACCCTCGCTTACGTCCCCGACCTTGTCTCCTGCCTAATCCCTCTGTACCTCCTGACTTCTGCTCCCCCGGTATGACCCTGGACCGTCCTGACCACACTTTATTGCAGGTCTTGCGTTATGATATTAGGGGAAAAAACCTTTCATTGCAATGTATTTTTTCAGTGATAATTAGGGGTGTATTCAACTAAGGATTTTCATAGTCGAATCTGAATCGTCAGCTTTTCCCTTTAGTCGACTAATAGTCGAATCGGGTTTATTTTTATTTATTTTTTATTTAGAGCACCTTAAACGGGATCCCGTTCTCGTTCAGGACTTTTTTCCTCTTAAAAGTAAAAACCTAAAACACTCAGATAAATGAATAAACATGGTAGGTTGGCTTTATTCAGCTTTTATTTATTTACTTATTTATTTTTTAATGAAACGTTGTCACGTTGAGGACCCCGGCCCCTCCCTTTTGGGCGTGTGTTAACGTTGTCCACGTGCTTTGTCTGTGTCAGTGGATCTCCGTGGTTATGGTTATGTCGTGTGATAATCTGTCTCACATGTGAATCGTCTCGTAATCACGTGGGGCTAATGTGGTTTGTCTATTTAATGTGCGTTCGCGCAGTGTCCTGTGCTCGTCGTTGTCTAGAGTCTACAGGTTTCTGTGTGAATGTTTCAGTGTTACTCGTGCGCTATTGCGCAATCTCTGTTAAAAACTTTAAGTGACCAACAGAAAGCGAGGATTCTCATCCTTCGCCCTGCCCGCGCGTCACAAACATTAGAGAACATTAACCGTCAGTGCGCATTGCGCATATCGAAGTGTCAGACAGGCACTGTGCAAAATGTCAAAAATATTTTAAATAAAATATGCCTGCCTGAAAATATAAAAAAATTGCCACACAACAGCAAAAAAATATAAGGAAAGGTTCAAGTAACGGGGTTTAAAAGCAAACAACAACAAAAAATGTATAGGCCTACTTGCCGAGACGCGACGAGACGACACGACTGAAACGGCAAACGTTTTTTTTCGCCTTACGCGTTTTAAATTGTATGCCATGTTGGTTGTTGTCGTGTGAAATGAAAGACATTGATGACATAACTTGCACTTTACTTTGTTTGATTCATCTTTATGTTTTTCAAAATACTTTTGAAGTTTTTTAGTAGCCATTATAATCTCGGCAGATGCTGCGCGTATGCTGCGCGTATTCTGTAGCGTGTTCAGCTCCGCTCGTTTGGATTGTGCAACAGCAGGGTGTGATTTATTAATGTGTAGTAAGGAAGATGCCTATTGTTAATGCGCAAACATCATTTTTAAATATTTACTAACAGAAATTAGGATGATTTTATTTGACAAAAGGCTATATATAACGAAAACAAAAACATTTCATGTAACAACTAATGCTTAGTTGTATCCTTGGGCACCCCCATGCAGTTAGAATGGTACATTCGGCTATGACGTTCATAGTCGACTAGGGGGTATAGTCGACTATAGTCGAATCAGCGACTATTGCAGGTCACCCCAGTGATAATTATTGCAATATAAAAAAAATACAAGACTTTTCACCAGAAAGCATTTAGTCAATATCGTATAATAATAATGCACTCGGTGTATCCAAAATTAGACCTAAATAAATTAGATGGGGCAGATATAATCTGCCTCTGTTACATATGTCATGAAAATGGAAGTGTTATAAACTTGGGTAATGATAATATAATGCTTCAGTTTTAGTTGCACAAATGTTGGGAATTTCCTAAAGTTATTTAATGTTTTTTTTTACCTGAGAAGGAGAGGGTTGTGAATAAATTATGATTATTTCTATATAATTTGCTGTTGTCCATTTTGTACACCTAATTGTGTTTTTATTGTATTCTTAATTTTTTACTAGGTCATTTAGGAGCAAATGACATGGCAGTCAAAAGGCCAGCCAAGTTGTGAGTTATTCTCACATCCCAATGACACCAGGAAGCTAATTCTGCCTGATGGAATACCAAATACAATGGGGGAGCTTATGGATGAAGTCAGCAAACTGTGTGCACTTAGTGGGAATTTCAGACTGCAGTACCAAGACAGAGATTTTGGAGATGCACTAGTAAACCTGACTTCTACCACTGAACTTGAGGATTTTGCAACTATCAAGGTCATCCCAATAACTGATAACTGTAGCCAAGAATTTAATATCACTGTCTGTGATGATTTAATGCCACAATCATCAGATGACACAGAGATCCTGTCCTCACTCTCCAGCTCTGCTTCTACATGAACTCGGATGTGGCCAAGAGAGTTTCAAATACCAGTGTTTTCCTATGACACTGAACTTCAGTTAGAAAAGGGAAATGCGGTATATAGGTCAGACATGACCAGGTTGACACTGAGTTCAAAAACCAAGTCAAATATTCTGGAAAAGCTAGCTGAAGAAATATTCAAGTACAAAGCCTACCCAACAGATGCTGACTTCAGTGATGTTGCTGAAGCACTGATCAAGAAACATCCATGCCTCTCTGAACCAGGTTCATACAACCGCTGCTATGGGTGGAAGCAGCGGCTGAAGACAAAAATGGGCAACTACCGAACTCAGCTAAAAGGCATCGGGTGTTCTGAATTAATTGCCAATTCACTTAAGTCAAAAGCTCCAGAGGATGCATTGCCAGCAAAAAAAGTAGAGACCTAGGAAAGGAGAGGCCAACCACATTCCTGACATTCCAGCTGGAGAGACCATAGACAAGTTGGAAAATGAGAGACTGTCACTTTTAAGTGAAGTAAAGAAGCGAAACAATCACTCTGTGATAAGGGAAAAAATGGCCAAGACTTTCTCACTGCAAAGAAAGGATATTGTGGAAAAGGAACCAAAAATAGAAGAGTTAAAGGAGAGATGGCCTGCGTTGTTCACCATGGATGAAGTAAGTTTTCTAAGCAATGTGAATAAATCAATTGTGCCCTATGAAAAGGAAGAGCGTGAGCCAGCCACATTCAAAATGTATGTGATTGCATCTAAGCTCTCATACCATAGTTATAAGGTAACGTAGTTGATTTGCATGTTTGTTTTTAATTTTTAAAGATAAATAATGAATTTCTGAGAATTACAACTGTTCCACTGCAACCGCGGTTCCTGGCTTCTTTGGACAAGCACCATAGCAAGCTGATTGAGATAATCAGAAACAAGGGAGGAGTTGTCAGAGAGAAGACACAGAAAATACTGAAGGTTCTTGATCAGGTAGGTGCTTGTTTAGTACAACAAAGCTTGAATTATATCACACAGTTTAAATAGAAGCAGTAGAGCTCATTTATTGTGTGACAAGTTTTGAAACTGGTTTGCTCAAAGCTAACTAGTAGTGGTCAACCAATTTATTTATTTATTTTTTTAAATGGTCAATGCAAGTTTTTTGGAAATGTCAGCCAAGGTTAGTACGAGTATGGGTAAAACATTATATTTATATAAATTCCATTATTCTATGCACATCTAATATACATTATCTTAGCCAGTAAGCTTGTTTGAAATTGAATTAGTATTAATTAATCAAATAGAAAAATACATTGTGCTGCAGGTCTCTGAACTTGACTGGTATTTAAAGGGAAAGCTGAGTTCAGTCTGTCAAATCACTTCATTCATGTATTACTCTAAGTGTAACACATTTCATATATTTAATGCTACCCACTAAGAGTTAGATTAGATTTGTTGTCATTTAGAGAAACTATGATGGTAACTGAGGAAATATAGGCAAACATTCATAACAGGGTATGTTTAGCATTACATGTTTTTGGGTTCTTACCTAGAGCCTTGAGGTGAGTCTGAAGAGAGAGTGTCTGCTGAAGTGCCTTACTGTGTACCTTGGGGAAGATGTGGAGTATCTGGTAAGTAGTGTTATTTGAATCACTTAAGGTTTAGAAAAGCTTCCATCGCTTACTGTCAGCAGGTCATTTATTTCCAGTCAAACCAAAAAAGTCCAATTGTAAGGCGTTTTCAGTGCCACACCTCTGAACAAAAACAGCTATACATTAGTTTTCATAAATATTAAACTGTGCTGATTAAGAACCAGTGGGGGACACTGAACTCCACAGTACATACAGGCAACAGCAAGCATACGCTAATATGCAAAATGTTTAGGACCTGAGGCCATGTATATGAGCATAGATTATTTTCACAATCCACTGGCTAATTAATGATTAGGGGAGAGGGGCCCATCCCAGCTTCAGAGAGAGAGACCAATCCAACTTTCTAATAAATGTTTTCTCTTTCATCAGGTTGCTCAGAAGGAGGAAGCTGTAACAGAGCTAAAGAGGTGTGCAATGGCAGTGTTGGTCATCAGGGAGGATGAGGATTCTCTCCAGCCAGCACATGATATTGGGATTGCAATTGAAGGTGTTGCAGTCCTTAATGAGTTGCCGTCAGTTGCACATGCATGTGCCATGCTGTTTGGTCTCACATATGCTGTAAACTTGAGCTATCCAGGTGAGCTTAAATACACTTTTGATGCATTGCAGAAAATCTTCATGGAGATAGAACCAAAGAAAATGACACGCAAAGTGTGCAGTCTTAGTGCCAAGCTTTAAATATTGGATTTATCAAAGAAAGACATTTGGATATAGTTTTGTTTGTTGCATGCATTTAGATACATTTTAAGATAATGGAACAGGTCATTGTTTACATAATTCATTGTAGTGAGAAGTATTGTGGCACTGAAAATGTGAATATGCTAAATTCACAATCAGCAAAAGTGCTAACCTTTGTTAATAGATTGCACTCCTTCTGGTTCAGTTTTATATTTTGCTTTCACTTTGTAATGTAACATTCATACGTTCTGGTCAGTTCACCAATGGATAGCCAAGTTAACAACTCTTCACTGTTTTAGAACTTCTTAATGGCTGTTAGAATAAATCTCAAGTTTGCAAGGAGAAATGTACAGAACTGTTTCACATGTTGCACTGGTCGGTGTGTATGCTTAAGAAATATTGCAAAAGCTTAAAAGAAGAAACATTGAAAAGGCCGTAATTAATTTTATTTCATGTATTTTGTTTCTGTGTTTGATATTTAGTAGATTGTATTGGTGGCGAGCTTTACTAGCTTTAAAATTCATTTTTTAAATCAACGATATTTTACTTTTGATAATTTTATTATTATTTATTTTGTGTTTTTATATATTTTGGTACAGAAAAGTTGGTAAACGTGAAGACATTTGAATAAATATTATGGTCTTTTGAGGAAAAAATTCTTGTCTTTTATTTGTTGTGAGCAGGGGCGATTTTAGGATCTGGGGGGTGTTCCAAGAAGCGGGTTAAGCGAGAAAATCCCTGACCTGAAAATAACTGACCGGAGTCAGTTAGCAACTTAGTTAGTCAGCAACTTATGCTCTGAAGCTAACCTGGGGTGGATTTCCCGAAACGTTCGTAGCGCCAAGTACTTCGTAACCTCGTATGAAACGTCATCATGACGTGTCCTTTCCTCGAAGATCATGTGGATATTGAAACTCAGTTTATTCGCTGAGGTCTTCGTCGGGAACGCCTTATAAAACCCCGAATAGACAGGCCTACTATCATTTTCGGATTATTTTTTTAATGAACGTTATCGTTTTCAGCACAATCCATTACTTACATCAATAACTTTATTATTATAATAACATTTCAAATATTACACATCGCGGATCAGCCCTAAATTCTCTCCAGATTGTTATATATCGGTCTTCGTTTTTTGCTAGTGGAAGTTTTCTTTATAGTGTAGGAGATGCGGAATCTGTCAGCAAAGCTACTGTATGTCGGTCTGTCTGAAAACTATGTCCGGCATTAAAATGACTAGTGCCCGGTTTTGTGGTGTTTCCTGGGCTTAAGCCAGTTATGGACATCAAATAGGAATTCCACAGCATCATTGGTTTGTCTTTAATTCACACGGACAATAAAGAAATTAAGCAAAGGAGAGGCAATATATAGCGAACTTAATTCCATTTACATTTTAACGATTTCCTAGAGTGATTGGCTGTATTGATGGAACCTACATATGCTACCTATTCCAGCACCATTAGAACATGAAAATTCATCCATAGCATTAATGTACAGGTACTAACCTTTATAATCCTTAATGAATAGGCTACTTATCTTTATTGGTAACAAAAATAACGTAGCTATTGTAACTGACCGTTCTTCCCATCAAGATCATATGTGATGCTTCCCACCTCGTCACAAATGTTGAAGCCAGATGGCCAGGATCCGTGTATGATTCCACACTGTACAACAAATCTGAACAGAGTAGGCCTGCGGTAGTTTTGCTAGTTGTTCACATGCAGTGTAATAGTTAAATCATTGCAAACCCTAGTGTGATTATAGGACATGACTGCCTCCTTCATGGAGACAGAGGGTATCCCTGCCTATCCTATAGGCCTACCTTATGACTCCCTATTCAGATCCTGCACCTGGACCACAGTCCCGCTACAATCAGGCCCACAGCAAAACCAGGGCAAGAATTTAAATGACCCTAGGAATCCTCAAGGCCAGGTTCCAGTGCCTGAAGGGGCTCAGAGTAACCCCTGATAGGGCGTGCCACATAATAATGGCATATGTGGTATTACACAACATTGCAACCATCCAGGAAGAGCGACAGCCTACCATCTCTGACATCTCTACCATCCCACAGACGAGGAACCTTACATGCATGTGGGTGACAACAGAGATGGTGGAGTTGTCAGAGACTCCATCTGCAATCACTGCTTTCCACATTAAATCATGCACCACCACCCACCCCACCATCCACCCTGTAACCTTTTAATATACATTACAGTCAAATTCACTGTTATGTTTCATTATTTCATTTTTCCTGTAAATAAATATATTTTATAATATATTTTAAGAATAAGATATAGTTATGTACAGCCATACCACTTTGTACAATATTCTTATACTTCATTTTTATCTGATGCCATGTGTGTTTCACACCACTCTGATTAGACCTGGATTTAGTAAGTGTTCAATAAAAAAATATTTAAAAACTCAATACAGTATTATAAAGGTGGAGAAAATAATAATATAATCGCACCCTTCTGCTAAATATAAAAATATCATTTTTGTTACGGAACAGCTCCGGACCCTTCCCTGTGGGCGTGCCGTTACGTCGTCTGCGTGTTGTTATGTCCATGTTTGTACTTCCGTGGGTGTGGGTTGTTTGTGAGCGTGTTCGTGGTTACACCTGTGCCTTGTCTCGAGGTCACGTGGGTCTGTGTAATTCACCTATTTAATGTGCGTTAACGCGGTGTCTTGTGCTCGTCTTTGTCTAAAGTTTCGTGCCTGTGTGAAAGGTGGATGTACTGTTTGCACTCCGCACGGCGCTTCACGTGTTTGTCAAGTGTTATTAAACGTTTAACGTGCCACAATTGACGTTCGTCGTTCCTCCTGCATCGAGCGTCACAGAAAGACGAGCCTAAAAATGCCGGGCTACACATCTGCGCGCAAGAAGGGGAAGAGGAAGGTGAAACACCACCACTCTTCTTCCCCCGCACGCCACCACGACACCCCCGTCCCAGTAGGGGTGAAGCAGCAGCAGGAGCCTGTCAGCGCGTACCTGCTGCGTCAGGCTTCGATGGCCGGAGATGAAGAAGAGGCGGGAGTATTTCGGCTGGCCGCACGAAGGGCGTACCCTGAGGAGGATTTAAGAGGGGACCCCTTCTTTGAAGCTGCGTGGCGAGAGGGACTCCGCGCATTGAGAGGGGAGTCCTCCCCCCCGGCAAGCGGTGATGAGGGCGAAGGGGGCCCTCTGGTGGTGTACGCGGGTATGGTGGCCGCGACACCTCCCGAGCTCGACTCGGGGAGTGACGAGTCGGGAGAGGAAGAAGTGGACGACGGGGCCAGTTATACGCCGTCCGTGTATTCTGCTCCCACCGTCTGCTACGGCGAGGAGGAGAGAGACGTCAGCCCTCCGTCGTCAGAGTGTTCAACTTCCACCATTTACTACAGCGAGGAAGAACGAGACGTCAGCCCTCCGCCGTCCGTGTATTCAGCTCCCACCGTCTACTACGGCGAAGAGGAGAGAGACGTCAGCCCTCCGCCGTCAGAGTGTTCTACTCCCACCGGCTACTACGGCAAAGAGGAGAGAGACGTCAGCCCTCCGCCGTCAGAGTGTTCTACACCCACTGTCTACTCCGGCGAGGAAGAAGACGACGACGACCTCTCTGTCTGCTCCGAAAAGACCGTTAGGTCGGAGAAGGGGCGCCCGGTCAGAGTGGAGGGTCCCTGCGCGCCTTCGGAGGGGAGTGAGATGAGCTGGTCGTGCTCCCCGAACTCCGAGGAGCCGATGTCACTGGGTCAGGAGCTCTCGGAGGAGGAGGAGGAGGAGATGGAGATGTCAGGGGGCGAGAGGACGCCACCCCGAGAGGCGCGGGGAAGCGCTGGCTTCGCTGGCGGCCAGAAGTGGGGTTTCAGGGCGCCGGCAGAGGCGCCTCGTACAGCTCCCGGTACGCGGCGCGGGGCAAGCCTCCCTGTGGTTCTCCAAGGAGCGGCAAAAGCGCCGCATCGTGCCGCAGCCAGCACGCGGTGAAAGACGCGTCCTCCGGTAGCACCCAGAGGAGGGGCAAAAGCGCCGCCTCGTACAGCAGCCAGCGCGCGGCGAAGGACACGTCCTTCGGTAACACCCGGAGGAGCGGCAGAGAGCGCCGCGATCACGGCAAGAGGGCGCAGGTGCGCCCGGAGCAACACCCAGCGCTTCGTGCGCTGGGGGCTCCATCCCCGACCGGAGGGATTCCGCCTCCTGTCTACCCTGCTACCCCAGGGGGGTTTGCGCCGCTGGCTGCAAGCCTGTTAGCGGGGAGAGCCGTGCCATGGCTGCCTGTACCTGTCTGTTTGTCCATACCGTTATGTGTTCCTAACCTACTATTCCCTTTTGTGCCCCTTGTGTTTAATGTTCCAGTGTGTGTGATCGTCCACGTGCCATTGTTTAATGTTTTCTCCCCTGTCTTCCCAGGGAAGGTGTGCTAGAGCTGTCCGCGGCGGTTCCCGCCGTCGGGGGTGACTGCTCTCGGAGGCTCGTGTTCCCGGGGGCTCCGGACCTGCCCGTCAATGTTTGTTCAGGGCACTCCCGCTACGCGGGACGCTCCGGGAGTAGCGAGCCCCTGGCGGGGGGTTCTGTTACGGAACAGCTCCGGACCCTTCCCTGTGGGCGTGCCGTTACGTCGTCTGCGTGTCGTTATGTCCATGTTTGTACTTCCGTGGGTGTGGGTTGTTTGTGAGCGTGTTCGTGGTTACACCTGTGCCTTGTCTCGAGGTCACGTGGGTCTGTGTAATTCACCTATTTAATGTGCGTTAACGCGGTGTCTTGTGCTCGTCTTTGTCTAAAGTTTCGTGCCTGTGTGAAAGGTGGATGTACTGTTTGCACTCCGCACGGAGCTTCACGTGTTTGTCAAGTGTTATTAAACGTTTAACGTGCCACAATTGACGTTCGTCGTTCCTCCTGCATCGAGCGTCACAATTTTCACTCACGCATTAACTCTGTTGGCAATTTTTTTGACATGCTGACTGCCTTTCTCTAGCAGCTACCGCAGTATTACATTTACATTTAATAATATCTAAATATTCTGCATACGCAGTCATTAATACTTCAAGCTACAGTGGTGTGAAATACGATGTTCGGCTGATTTTCGCGTTTAAGTCCATGATAAATCCTATTTATCTGCGTTCCATTAAGAATGCCTTTCATAGTTACGCGTGAACGCGCTTCTGTCTGGGTCAACCTACTCAGAGTTGAGCGACCCTGATTACTTTAACTCCGATCCGCCGTTTTGGAACCGAAAACTCTGAGTATGTCAGATCGGGGTAAGACAACTCCGAGTTCAGGGTTAAGTTTAGAATTTGTTAACCCCGCTTCTTGGAATACCCCCCTGGTCTTTAGGGGTGCCCAGCCCCCAGTGCTCACACAGGCACAATAACAAAGTATTGCGCAGGTGCAGAGCAAGTTTTTTGCATAATATAATATTTTAAAAATGTGTTGAGCCAGGGGGTGCTGAGCAACCTCACGGTGGTGCTCTAGCACCACTAAAAATACCCTAGCCTCGCCCCTGGTTGTGAGTAAACCAAATCAAACATTGTTTTAGATTTATCCCAAATGAAAAATCTATCCACATCAAATGTAGCTTTTGTTTATGAATATGTTGCCCTGCAACTTGATTAAGCAAGAAATTGTAGTTTGTACTGACCCCGGAAATTACCTTGAGAAAATTTATAAAATTGCATGTAACAAAATTAGAGTAATTTAATTAGTTTACTTAAAAGTAAAAACTATACTTGAATGTAATAGTAAATATAATTGTTCCTAAATTAAAAAAATTACTTGAAACAAAGTTAATAAATGAGTATGTGGTCTTTATAATAAGTAATCCTTTTACTTTGACTGGAAGTATTTTTGAGTTTGAGTAAATAAATATTTTAGTTGATATTAAATTAAAATATAGGATTTCAACTCAATCATAAATATAATTGGAGACAAATTAGAGTAATTTTTTTAAGTTGGTCCAAAGTATCATTTTTTTCAGTGTACATACATTATATAATTTTATATATATATATATACACAAACAAATGCACAGTATATCTGTGACGGGCGGGGGTGAGCAACAAAAAGGAAGCGATCACGCCAAGTCTCAGGGAAAAAGGATGGTTTAATAGAAATTGTGCAAACCTAAAACCCGTGCTATATCTCCAAATTAAGGATATAATGACCAGCGGTCAACTGGTACAAAGACAAGACATATATAGGCAAACAAACGACCCTCAGGTGAGACGGATCACGGGCTCCGCCCACCTGAGGGACGCACATGACGTCACCAGACAACAACAACAACAGCCGCTGTGGACGGAGGCGGCCGGTAGGGGCCTGCTTCACCGTGACAATATCAAAGAAAACAATGTACAATCACATTAAGATTATCTCTATGAATTATGAAGACATAAGCTTCATAAAAACATAAGAAACACGAGATAATCAGCTATATTTGCATTAGCACACACACTGTATGTTAATTAATCTGTTTGCCACTGATTAGTAAATACACAATAAGCAAAATTGAATGAAAAACGAAAAGGCATAATAAGAACGTTTGGCTTCAGTTGAGATTCACCAAGTACACAATTAAAATCAACTTAATGGTGTCGTCTTTAATTATGGCTAATGTTTCCCATACAACATATACCATACCAGGTTTTCAGTCAACTTTCACCTCAGCATTGGTGTGTGTGTATATATATATTCACACACACACAGTGACGCTGGAAACGAGGCATACACAGACACTTGCAGATTTCAAAGAAGTTAACTCTTTAGTGGCAGGGGAGTAATACCAAAGAGATCGAGGGCAGTCCGGGTCCGTACACTAGAAACAATCCAACCGAACAGAAGTGCCAGCGGGCAAATCGGAGAATAGCTAAACCAGGTCAAACCAGAGAATCAGAATAATAACTCTTAGTATGCTTTCAGGAATGTTGGCAATATTTCACAAGGGTCGTATAGGGAGGTCTTATATAGGAAATAGTTAACGGGCGACAGGTGTCTGATAAACCGGGAAGGCCTGCTTCCTGTGTAGTATGGTGACCTGATGGCTCCTTTTCACTGCTTTACAGGCAGATTACCCAGCTTTATGGATCGATCACATGAGGTAGAACACACACAACCAGTAATCCTAGTCTTTCAGTAATCCCAGAGTCTTTCTATGATTACAAACTCCAACAGGACTCAGACTGGAACCCTCACATGTTCACACACTCACTGTTCTGTACATTACCATCTCAGTATTATATGGCAAAACAACAATCCGATCATTTCACACAGACCCACAAAATTACTCACACATTATATATGCTTACACATCACTGCACTGCATAGGACTTTTTGTTATGAATTCTGTATTATACTGAACTGTTCCTTGATCAATCAGAGACATTGTTTTGACATTTCTTCTTATTTTTTATCATTTCTACACCTCCTGGCATCCTGACTTCTAAATTTTGTGGTGGGTTCTTAGTTCTTGATCTTGAACTTCTAGTTTGAGGTGGTTCACTGGGCATCACAACACTCCATCCATAATGAACCACATTGCAACAGTAAACTCCATAAACCTCATGCTCCAGCTTCCATTAAAGAGCAACTCAAGATGCAGCTAGCCTGAACAAAAACACCTTAGCCAAGCCCAACCATTGACACAAAAAGACAAACCCAACCACTGACATTAAACACAGCCAAACCCAACCACTGACACACTAACACAAACCCAACCACTGACACAAAAACACAAACAAACCCAACCACTGACAGAAAAAGCCCTCAGCTAAGCCAAACCACTGACACAAAAAGCCCTCAACTCAACACTGACCAGGGGCATAAACTGCTCACTCAAGCCCAAGCGCTGCTTCACTCTGAGGAAAGAAAGCTGCGCGTGCCACCTCATGCTTCAACTTCCCTCATAGGCATCAGGTTATGTAGTAATGGATACACTGTATGCATATCACACTACAAGACGTGATAAATGTTAATGTGTGTTGTTTGGGTGTGTGTGTGTGTGTGCACGCGCGCGCGTGCGTGTGTATGTGTGTGTGTGCTTTTTTGTAAAAATGGTGCAATTAGGGACTTAATTGATGCCAAATGTTCATGTCAATCATATATGACCTCTCTCTTCAACAGAGTTGTATAATCCAGGTTCAGAAAGTAAAAGTCCTCACCAGGATTTTGCTCAAGCTTGCTAGATTTCTAATTAGTGCAATCCAGGTAAAATGAGTGGAATCAACACAATCCAGGAAGCCTGAGCAAAATCCTGGTGAGGACTTTTACTTTCTGAACCTGGATTATACAACTCTGCTCTTCAATGGAAAAGTAGCTCATTAAGTCAGTGTTGTCACACTGATCTAAAGATTTAGATTTAGATTGTTTTTGTAAAATATATGCACTAATATATGTTCATTTATCTAAATTAGAGTGAGAGAAGAGTAAACAACTCTATAGACACCCCCCCCCCCCCACACACACACACACACACACACACACACACACACACTGTCCTTCGGTGCCTGGTGCATTATCTTTAATCAAAGAAAAAAAACATTCACAAGAATCATGGCGGCGCAGTGGTTAAAGCAGTGCGGAATGCATCGCATACAAACTTAATGTTTTCCTGAGCATTTTATACTGAATACTTTGAAAGCACTCACTGGTTGTTACAACACCCCAGCTGCACCGAAATGAGCAAATCTAACAAGTTCAGGGTGAGCGTGAAGAGAACCGGAGTGCGCCCGCACCCAGAACCGGAGCGCGCCCGCACCCACCAGAACCGGAGCGCGCAGAAGCGCATAAGCAGCATTACATGTAGGGATACGGGACTCTTATAACCTACTGCACACCACCACTGTCCTAGCCCACAGCCTCTTCTCTTCAGTCTGCTTTACAATATCGGTAATCAGTTGTTTCTGCCCAATAACTTGAGCCCACTGGCTATTGTGATCATGGCAGTTTCTGGACATCGCAGTGGTACCGAGGCACAGTGCAAACGCCGCAGAAACACCACACCCTGTTCGCACCGGTCCACGCTTCATTTATCATCATCACATCTCATCAAGAAAAACACAATGACAGGGTCCCGGGATCAGCAGTTTCAGGGCTTGCCTCTTCAGCTCCACCAGCCGGGCACTGCAGTTCTCGCACCAAACCCCTCTGTCGGAACCGGGGGAGCTCCCACTACCCGAGGCTGGGGAACTGGTGCCAAATCCCGGGGATCCACCTAAGGACCCTGGCGAACACGTGCCGATCCCCGGTGAGATGGGGACAGGCGAGTCCGAGAAGGAGCCCAGGAGACGAGGTTCCGGATACAGGTGAAGGTGTTCCAGACGACCCAGGCACGGAACCGGCACCCTCGGGAGCCGGACAGCTGCCAGTCCGGGACTCCTCGTATGCTTTCCGGTACCAAGTTTCAGGGGAGAAAGAGGCTGACTTGGTAGGAGAAAAATCCGCTATCTGCTATGAAAAGAATAAAAGTGCTTGGTAAACACGTTTAAGGATGATTTCAAACCATCTAACCACCTAGTGATGATCTCAAACCATCTAACCCCAGTGATGATCTCAAGCCATCTAACCCCAGTGATGATCTCAAACCATCTAACCCCAGTGATCTGGAGAACAGAAGAAACACGGTCACTACTGCACAAAATAAAGGCAGAAAGGCAAACTTACCCCGTATTTTCGGCTCCTGGTCCCAGACCTCTCTTTATTCCCTGTGAGAGAAGTCATGGTGAAGAACTGGACCAACGTAGTGGGTGAATGTATATCACACCCAGTCCGAACAGAGCTGAAGTCAGTTCACATACAACTTGTGTCTCTCTCCAAGTCCAGACTCAGTAACGACGTCCATGCAGTGGATCATCCATTAGGGTCCAACCTAACAGGAATATTACATGTAATGTTTCATAGATCCGAGCGTTTAGGACTCCTGAAATGACGATCACGGCGCTTTCATTCCCAGTGTTCACCGAACCATCATCTCAGATACAGCACGTCTCCATACGCATTCATGTCGGGAGACACAGAGACAGGGTGTCTCGGGGTGTCTCAGGATGTGTCAGTGGGAGTTCCAGTGCGGTATTGTGGACCCAGTTGGACCAGTGCCTCTCCAACACGGTCTGGTCTCCTGTTACTCCAGTGAAACGTCGCTGGTCATTAAACCCAGATGCGCACATCTGTCTCTGGGCGGTTCTGACCACCCCTCGGAGTTCTCAGCCAATAGCGTGTCAATATCCCAGTGAGTGACGCGTGGGCGTGTCCTTAAAGCGACGAGTTTTATGTAGATAATTGCAGTAATCGACATTTAAAAAGCTATGAAAATACCAGCAAAACACGTAATCAGTAGATATGTTAAAACAGCAATCGACGAATAAACCGCACGATATAAAATATATAAGAAATTGCCAGAAGCCCCAAACATTATTCAAACTGGCAGCTTGTAAAATAATCACCTATTGTACTAACCTGAAACAACTCAGAGCATAACATAGATGGCGATGCTTGATCGCAGCTTTTCATCAACAAATGAAAAGATTGGCATTTATAAATGCGTAGCTGTAGCTTGTTAGTAGAAAGCAGCAGTTTGAAGTTTGTCTTAATTGATTTCTCTTGCACGCGTAGTCAGCACCACCTACTGACATACAACTAGAAATGTCAGAAAGCTATACTCGTTAATCTTACTTTATGTAAGATTTGATCTTTGATCATAATGTCCTTGACCTATTAGTAGTAAATAAAAAAAATGAAAAGGCTGGAAAATAGATGATAATATTTCATATTCAACGCATCAGTGCAAGGAGTGTAAAATAGTCACATAACACAGTTAGCAAATTATACAAAAAGCCCATGAGACAAATTAATTAGATTAAAATCACCAGTTATGAGGAGTCCTCCTCTCTACACTAAACAGAGGCACTGCACGGGGAGGGCAAATGTGAAGAAGGGCCTAACAGTGGACAGGCCATGTGTCTCCTTCTGCTGAACTCACACACACACACACACACACACACACACACACACACACACACGCACTCATGCACGGAGGCACGCACACACACACGCACATGCGCGCACACACACACACACACACACACACACACACACACACACACACACACCATAGGCAGTCATGGTCTGGTGGTAGAGAACTGGTTTTGTGCCCGGAGGGTCGTGGGTTTGATTTCCAGACCTGAGGCCATGACTAAGGTGCCCTTGAGCAAGGCACCTAACCCCAACTGCTCCCCGGGCGCCGGGCTAGGGCTGCCCACCGCTCTGGCCATGTGTGCACCACAGTCCCCTAGTAATCACTAGTGTGTGTGTGTGTGTGTGTGCACCACAGCCCCCTAGTAATCACTAGTGTGTGTGTGTGTGTGTGTTCTAACTGCACAGATGGGTTAAAAGCAGAGAACAATTTTCAATTGAAAAATCACAATTGACAAATATGGCACATTTACATTTTACCAAGTCACACCACCCTCCATATACATACCAGTATATCAATGGGATACTGATGATTAAAGGAGGAGGAATTATACACTGATGTAACATATTTTTCATGCTAACAAATAACGAGGAAATCTTCCTGTTTTGTACCATGAGGCATTTATTTACAGTTCAAAGGGAATAAATGACAAGTTCTTTGTTATTGTATATAGAGGTTTATTATATTTATTTTTAACATTGTGTATGAGGCGTTGACAGTGCAGCATATGAAACAGTACAGAAGAACTGTGAGGAGCATCTTTCCATCATCACTGTGTGTCATTGATGGTCATCATGCTCACAAAGAGAACATTTCCTCTGTTTCCTCTTGGGTAAAGGGCTCCCCTGATTAGTGTGAATAAAACTGTGCTTACCAGTGTTTTACAGGGAAATTCAAAATATCTAAACCACATTAAAACACTGAGAAAATGTGCAGTTAACCATTTTGAAGTGCGACACAGAGGCAGAGAGGCTCATCACACATGTTGCAGGTGATGAGGGTCAGTAGAATGATAAACGTGTTGGGAACAGGGATGAAACGAAACTGAACACACACTGGCGATCCTGAGTCATGTACATTATATTCTTTTCATGCAAGAACGTATGTTTTTATATTGTTAACTTATGCTTTTGAATAAGTGAAATATGATTTTACCCTCTTGCATCAAATATTTGGATAGTTCTTCTGGTTCCAAAAATCCCTTTTTCTGCTGATCTAGAACCTAAGGAGGGTGTTTAGGGTAGATTAGTAATTACACAGAAAACATATAAGCTGAAGTATTCATAGCAATGACTGTAGATGAGGTCCAGTGTGAAGAAGGCTGCCATTAACGTAGACATTAATGCACTCGCAGTGCATGAACACTAGAACTAGAGTTTCTAGATCTAGTACATGAATGTGAATTACCTCAAAGGCCTGCAGGAGCATATCATCAGGAATGGGGCGAAACCTGAACAGAGGAGACAGAACAGAACTGGTTATGCAAATCTATTCTCCCACATCAAGGGCATCGCTAGGACTTTTTCAATTCGGGGTTCAAGCCTTCCAGGAGATTCAGCCAATCCACAAAAATTTTTTCTTCATTAAAAAGGTCAGGATTGAGCAGAATGTTAGTCAAGAATTACTTTTTCACTAGCAGCAATCAAGCACTGTCCTGGCTTTAAAATATATGTAGTGTGGGTTCTGAAATGAAAGTGGTGCTAAAGTACGCAGTTTTAATAACCATGCAACATGTTTGGGGCTGGCACTGAAACACTCTCCTGAAACTCACCCCAGAAAACACCTCATTCCACATTACAACACCATATATATATATATAGTTAACACTTAAAATACACCATATCTAAGTATTTTCTGTGAAGATAATTGAAATCATCTTTCTTAGAGATTTGCAACACAACATGACACACACAACACACACACACTCACCACATCTCACTGGGTGGATACTAAATGATATAATGAATATGCCTTGTGTACAAAGGTAAGGCTCACATGAACAGGAGCTAACAAGTCAACTAATTACAGTTATGTAATAAGGAATATCAATCAATCAATCAATCAATCAAATTTTATTTATATAGCGCTTTTTACAACAGTTGTTGTCACAAAGCAGCTTTACAAGTGCCGAGTCCTAGCCCCCAGTGAGCAAGCCAAAGGCGACAGTGGCAAGGAAAAACTCCCTAGTTTTTGCATGAGGAAGAAACCTTGAGAGGAACCAAGACTCAGGGGGGGAGCCCATCCTCCTCTGGCCGACACCGGTCACCATGACAACAACAACAATATAGACAGAATGTAGACAGAATGTAAAAGATGCAATAATGTCCATTTAGACCGAAAAAGATGTAATAATGTCCATCATGGTGTAGGCATCCGGTTAGGCAGGAGGTGGCCGGCCAGGATGGATCGCTTGTCTCTCCTCATCTCATTATACCTCAAGCAGGCGGGCAGCCATGTGGAGAAATGAAACAGGGAAAATTAGCTCTGTATGAGGACATATACAGGACAGGTAAAATTATAAACATTTCTGGAGTGTGGCAGCAACTCCGGCACTAAGTTAAATTATTACAGCCTAGCTAAAACGGCAGAACCAGAAGGTAACATAGGCTTGGGGGCATTCTGAGACAATGGCATCCGTCCACTGCACTGTCAACAAACTTGAGTGACCACGAGCAGTGACAGGATGACAGCACCAGCACCCCAGTCTACCATAAAACCCTTCGTCTATGAACCCCTGGATCTGTACCTTTATCTAAGGGGGATATTAATTATCAAACGCTAGACTAAATAAGTGGGTTTTCAACCTAGATTTAAAGATTGTGACTGTGTCAGAGTCCCGGACACATTTAGGAAGATTATTCCAAAGCTGGGGGGCCTTATAAGAAAAGGCTCTTCCCCCTGCTGTTACCTTGTTAATTTGTGGAACTAATAACAGACCAGCACCCTGTGATCTTAGTTGACGTGGGGGTTCATAGTAGGAAATAAGTTCCTGGAGGTATTCAGGAGCAAGCCCGTGTAGTGCTTTATATGCTAATAATAGAATTTTAAAATCAATACGAAATTTAACTGGGAGCCAATGCAGGGCTGATAGGACTGGTCTAATATGCTGAAATTTTCTAGTTCTGGTCAGAACTCTAGCTGCGGCATTTTGAACTACTTGAAGTTTATTTAGATTCCTATTTGAACATCCTGACAGTAGTGAATTGCAGTAGTCTAGTCTAGAGCTAACAAAGGCGTGCACCAATTTTTCTGCATCATCCTGTGATAATGCATTTCTTAATTTGGCAATGTTGCGGAGATGTAGAAAAGCTATCCTAGTAGTATTATCTATATATTTATCAAATGATAGGTCAGAGTCGAGTATGACGCCTAGGTTTTTGGCTACTGTGCCAGGTGTAATGGGATAGTCTGCAAGATTAAGCATTAAATTTGGAATTTTCTGTCTTGCGGCCTTAGGGCCCACAAGGAGAACTTCTGTTTTGTCCTCATTTAATTGTAGGAAGTTTAGAGACATCCAGCACTTAATATCTCTTACACAGGCCTCAATTTTTCCTAAACTGAGTTTGTCATCGGGTTTGGCTGATATGTAAAGTTGAGTGTCATCCGCATAGCAGTGAAAATTGACACCATGTTTGTTTATAACTGTGCCCAATGGTAGCATATATAATGTAAATAATAGTGGTCCTAAGATGGAGCCTTGCGGGACCCCATATTTAACCATTGTACGTTTGGATGAAATATTATTGAGCTCTACAAACTGATAGCGATTTGTTAAGTAAGACTGAAACCATGAAAGGGCTGTGCCTGAGACTCCAACCCAGCGTTCTAACCTTTCTAGCAAGATCCTATGATCAATTGTGTCGAAAGCTGCACTAAGATCAAGAAGCACTAACAGTGATACATAGCCTTGATCTGATGCAAGGAGGAGATCATTTGTTACTTTAACTAATGCTGTTTCAGTACTGTGATGGGGCCTAAAACCAGATTGGAACTTTTCAAATGTGTTATTCCTATGCAGATATAGGCATAATTGCTGGGCAACAGCTTTTTCTATGATCTTAGATATAAATGATGTGTTTGAAATGGGTCTATAATTAGATAGCACAGTCGGATCAAGATTTGGTTTCTTGATCAGAGGTTTGATAATTGCTAATTTACATGATTTGGGCATGTGACCTATTGTAATGGATGAGTTAACTATAGTTAGAAGAGGTTCAGTTACAGCTGGTAATACCTCTTTTAATAACTTTGAGGGAACTGAGTCTAATGTGCAGGTAGTACAATTTAAGGAAGAAATTATTTTCTCTAATTCTGATTTTGGGAGTGGATGAAAAGCATCAAGTTTTTCTCCCGGTATGTAATTTAAATCAATATCAACCAAACCAGATGACATACCAGTTGTATTGCTAATAAAGGGTTTTATATTTTGTCTAATATTCTCTATTTTATTATCAAAGAAATCTATAAATACATTACTAGTGAGGTTTACTGGAATCTGAGGTTCTGTGCCTGCTTGATTTTTTGTAAGTTTAGAAATAGTATTAAAAAGAAATCTAGGATTGTTTTTATTTTTCTCTATCAGTGAGGCTAAGTATGCTGAGCGTGCTTTAGTGAGTGCCCGTTTGTAGTCAATAATGCTATCCTTCCAGGCACAGTGGAATACTTCCAATTTAGTGGATCGCCATATCACTCCATTCTCTTAAATGGAGTTATACATGTTACAATAAACAATAATCAATAAATGATCAGATTCAGATCTACTAAAACATTATTCACCTATGCTTTCAAATGGCTGGGTGATAAAAATCAGCAAACCTTTCTTGCAAAACCTACTTTACTTGTTCAGGTAATTAAAACCTACTTTGTTGTTTATTGTCAATGAATCACTGAAACAAGTAAAGTCTTGCTCAGACAGATCTCGGACAAATTATGCTCCAGTAAGAGAAACTCAGTAGTCACTGAGAGTGCATGCAGCAATATCGGTCCACTTTAATTTACTGTGATGAGCTTCACATAATGGATTTAATGCTAATGGTGCTAAAACGAGAATCAAGCATCTACTGGGAAGAGTTCAAATGTGAAGTTTCATCCAATACCAAGAACATATCATTTCATCAGTACACTCTGGGATCATATAAAATCACAGTGAATTAGGCCTTGTCTTACTTGTGCTCCATCAAGACCTTGGTCATAGTCGGAAGGAATTTCTCAAAGCGGATATATCCTGTTGACTCCTCCTCCTCAACCTGTTAAAGCAACTACACATCACCTTCAGTATACACCAGATCTCACTACACAGCCAATAAAACACTGTTGGCCTATAACTTAATAATGAAATATTCTACACAGACAAAATAACACTGACCTCTGCAATAATGTCATGCAGTTCAGCTTCAGTTGGAAAACAACCAAGGGATCGAATAATGGTACCAATTTCTCTAGGAAAACAAGAAAAGGACACATTTAGAGAAATAAAGCAATAAAATGTAATGAACGAGAACTGTGTATGTACAGTGCAGTAAATGGGGAGTTTGTACATTTAGGTGGAATTTGTCATGAATTAAACCTTACCTGACATCAACCGTGTGATTGAATTCATGATCAAACACATCAAATGCGTTGCTGATCCTCTTGTGGACCTCAGATACAATACCTTCTGTAAAGGACAGTAGAAAATTATCTTGTTAATCCAAACAGCTTGACATGCCTGTTGTAACGAAGTGGCCCAAGGTTCGTTTAGGTGTCGTCAGTTCGAATGTGATGCTAAAACTTTTTTTTTTTTTTTTTTAGAAAATCTCATATTCATACTATATTGAAAAATAAGTGTTTTTGTCATTTTATGATAGCTCCCTACAATTAACTTTCAGCCATGAAGATTTCAAATATAACCTTTCATGTATAACCTTTGTTAAACTCCGTCACGTAACTGGTTTGGTAACTGGTTTGGTGGTCAATCTTGCACTAGGATCTTTCAGGTTGTTCTTAAGTCAGATAACAAGTTACTTAACATGTGAACCATTAGAATATCTGCACGTCACATTTAGAGGGAAATGAAGTTCATTAGCAAAGTAAAATATAAAATAGTGTAGCCAACATATTTTATTGTTTATGTCAACTTTATGCTCTAAAATGAAAATGCCAGTTAGCCAGCCAGCTAACGTAGTTTAGAGTCCTGCACGGGTCCGATTTTTGAGACCCGTACCCACCCATATCCGCAGAGTGGCTATTTCAAAGTTAAATCCGTACCCGCCCGGACCCGTTAATATTCTACCCGTTACCCACCCGTGCCCGTGAAAAATCACACAAATCGAAAGTATTCCTATAGAGCACTTTATTTTTCAATGCGCCTCTGAAAAAACGTCAGTACAACACAAAATAAAATATAAGGTTGCTGTGCAGGAACAGTATGGCTATTCCTATCTAAAATTAGCAACTGCAAAATGAGAGGGAGCAAATGCCAGTATAACAACCAAATAAAATCGCATAGGTTCACAAATCTATCCTAGGTTACTGTGCAGGAACAGTATATCGTCCACAGTCCCAGGTTTGAGCTGCGTTCTGCGCTCTTGGATCACAAATCCTAAACGCCAAGTTCTCTCTCGTCATTTTTCCTTGTTCTAGCACGGCCACCCATTTGCTTTGTAACCACCTAGCGAGCTACAATAAATGCCCGGTACTGTGTTACAACCAGCCTCTGCTCATGTTTCCGCTGGAAAAGAACCGAAGTTTGGGTATTACCCCAGAACAGCTGAAGAGTAAAGTTCAGCCCGCTCTGGCCAACGGAGCTACGGTATAAGTAAGCTCCCCTGAGCTTCGCCACCACCATCGGGAGGCGCTAATCAGGCAAAATGTAACACTATGTTCATTACGAAGCAAATAAAAGCCTACTAAAAATGACCACTTATTTAACTTACCCGCCCGCATACCCACCCGTAAAATTTCGGTATGTGTAAAACCCACCCGTTTCAGCATCTATTTGCCCGTACCCGACCCGGTGCAGGACTCTAACGTAGTTACAACCCTGTAACATTAGCTAACAGCACTACAGTAGCTTAACAACTTGTGTTAGTTAGCTAGCGTATGCTAGTCAGTTAACGCACGTTACTGCACGGCGCAGAATATCTGGTCACGTGACCAACAAAGACACATTAAGAACGTTCACGTCGTTTGATACCTGCAGAGTCTTTATCTCCCGCCATGTTTGACGCTACAGCTGGTTGCTAAGAGACAGAAACGTTCACTTCCGTTCCGCGAAGCTCGCGCGTGTCCGTCATCAGTGATGGAAGTGGCTGATTTACAGAATATAATAGATGAAGAGAGTGACGGACGGCGGAGGTCATCTCCGTTTATTCAGCGCTGCACTGATCACAAGAACGCGCCTAGGATCATAGGTTTCAGCCAACAGAGTATGTATTTGTTTCCATTTTGTAACCGATGGTGTTTCTACCATGGCAAAAAAACAAGTCTACACAGCTAAAATAAATCTGATCAACAAAATGAAAGTTATAAGAGGATGTTTTTCATGACAGAGCACCTACCTAATATACCACAAGAGAGACTGTGTCCTACAATAACTGACCAAACGGTCCAGTGATGACTCCGCCTTGCTGACAGTGTTCTCACTGCTTCAGCTTCCCTATTTAGTTAATAATAGCTCAGCTAGGTATGAAAATGTTTCAATTTTACCTGAGTATGGGCTTCAATTACAGTGATCCTAAACCTCAGAAAAACAGATCTAAGCTCAGTTAAACCTGAGATACAGCGACATCTAGTGGCAGATAATGATTTTTAAATGATAATTTAATTTTTTTTAGATTTACATTTAACTTCAGGTTAACTTCAGACTTTACTACAGATTCCAACAACACAGCATTTAAATACACTGCATACACAATATGGAGCTGTATTTCATTCAGATTTATGCTTATGGGTAATTTCTCAACTACAGTTCAGCTAATGACAGCTCAGTTGCCCCGTGCTATCAGCTCGGGTTGGATGCCTGTGTTTTTACCCTTCAGACAGAGACCTTCACTATAAGGTATTCTGGGACTGCTGCTGTAAGTGCTTTGAGATGAAGGAGTGAGAATGCAGTTATGAATGTCCTTCGGTCCTTTATTGTTACACAGACTAAGGTGTGTGTGTGTGTGTGTGTGTGTGTGTGTGTGTGTGTGTGTGTGTGTGTGTGTTACTATTGGTTAACCCTTATGAATTACCTCTCCTATTAATGATTGCCCTAATTATTGGCCAAGCGTATTAATGACCACCCTTATTTTCACGTTTATTAGTGTCTGTCCTTTTTAATGACCACCCTTATTAATGGCCGTTAATGGTGTTTTGATCACATTGTAGGAGTGCAGATTTATTCACTTATTTATTCGCATTGTTTGCTTATGTCACAATGAGATGTTATGACAACTCAAAGCTTATGTGTCATAGGAAGCAGTAAAATTACATGCAGTGCAGACACACAAGGTAGGAAATACATGTTGTATATAACCAACCTTTGATGTGACCAAACCTCTGAATACGTTTCTTTTGTTTTTATAAAGCCATGCATTGACTCTGTATGAGGCCCTACTGACTTACTGTTTTGTAGGAAAAGCCTTCAGTCATAAGCATATTGCCGTTTCGGTTTTGTTTTGTGTTCAAGACAAATTTCTTTCATGAAAAATGTATTTTTGTAGAGGTCTGAATAGTGTTGCAGAGGTCTGACTAGTTTTGTAGAGGTCTAAAATAAGTTGGAGAGGTCTTGCTAGTGTAGAAGTCATACGTATGTTGTAGAGGTCTGACAAGTTTTGTAGTCATCATACATATGTGGGTGAGCAAATACTTTTGGCAATATAGTGTACTTCTATGCCAAGTCTTATTCTTGTTATAAGCAGTAGTAGTAACAGTAAGAGTTGTAGGCCGGCTGTTGCTGTCTTTCTTTGCTTTCTCTTTTCCCTTCTCTTTGCTGCTTGTTGTGCTTGCCTAAACTATCTCAAATTGTAAAATTGTACTTTTGTGACTTAGCGTGGAGTCCTTGTTCCAGTTCATCTAAATGTGGTGCTGGAGGCTTTGGAGGAACGTGGCATTTAGCTCCGCCTCCTCCAGTGCTCCTGTGTCTTCAAGCAGGTCCTGTAGAGAAGTATAACAGATGCGCGCTGGGTGTTGCAGCTTTATTGTTTCAGCAGTGAAAGAAACGATTAGCGATGTCTGGAAGAGGTAAGGGTGGTAAAGGTCTTGGGAAAGGAGGCGCTAAGCGTCATCGCAAGGTTCTCCGTGACAACATCCAGGGCATTACTAAACCCGCTATTCGCCGTCTGGCTCGTCGTGGCGGTGTCAAGCGTATTTCCGGTCTGATTTACGAGGAGACCCGTGGTGTGCTCAAAGTGTTCCTGGAGAACGTTATCAGGGACGCGGTTACCTACACCGAACACGCCAAGAGAAAAACCGTCACCGCTATGGATGTGGTTTATGCTCTGAAACGCCAGGGACGCACTCTGTACGGATTCGGAGGTTAAACGCTCAACTCGACACAAAACCAACGGCTCTTTTAAGAGCCACCCATATGCTCATTTAAAGAGCTGTTTCATGCGTTTAAAACAGCATACGCTTTATACCATTTCATTTTATAGGCTACATGAACTGTTACTTGTTTACTGTTACATGAACCCCCAGATAATTGTCTACACCATTTATCACACAATGTCCGACGTTGCCGTGTACTACAAGTTTTAAAATGCACGTTGTAGTCTCTGAATCCTAAAACATTTAAATAAATGGACATATTAAATAAATGGAGACGCTTTATGACGAAATAATGCAATGAATCTGCATTATTGAAACTAATGGTAAATAATTTTGACATTATGACATTATTTACCATTCTATGTCTGTTCTAATTATTTTAAGTCGTCTTATTTACTTTATTACATTACTCTGTCTATTTTAATAAATTGTCATTTTATTATATTTTATTATGTTTGATTCCTTTTTTTCTTTAGGTTTTTTTAAATGTTTTTTATTTATTTTGTAAAGCACTTTGAGTTTCATGTATCTATGAAAGATACTATACAAATAAAGATTTTTTTTTTTGTAATGATAATCAAAGTTATGACCTAGCTAGTTTAGAACCACATCCAAAGAATTTTAGTCTAATAAAATGAAAAGCTAGAAATTCCTTGCGCAAGCAGAACTAAACAGATTTTGAAGCTCTATCATAGTTTTCGTTTGAAAGTTGAAGGCAGAAATGGCTGGGCGGGATTAAGAGGTAAACGCTACGGCACAGTGGGGTGGCGGAGCCACGATAGGAGGTCCTGTCAGAGGAGGGCTTGTTTTTGACCAATGATGCTTAGTCATGAGCGTGGAGGGAGGGCGTGACCTAATTAGAATACCAAACTCTTAATGTAGGAGGTGCTGGAGAGTTGTTGTTCATTCAACGGTGTTTCACTCATCACCGAGCATCATGCCTGAGCCAGCAAAGTCCGCCCCGAAGAAGGGATCTAAGAAAGCCGTGACCAAGACGGCCAGTAAAGGAGGCAAGAAGCGCAGAAAGACCAGGAAGGAGAGCTACGCTATCTACGTGTACAAAGTTCTGAAGCAGGTCCACCCCGACACCGGTATCTCTTCCAAGGCGATGGGAATCATGAATTCTTTCGTCAATGACATTTTCGAGCGCATCGCTGGTGAGGCTTCTCGTCTCGCCCACTACAACAAGCGCTCTACCATCACCTCCAGGGAGATCCAGACCGCCGTGCGCCTGCTGCTTCCCGGTGAACTGGCCAAACACGCCGTGTCTGAAGGCACAAAGGCCGTCACCAAGTACACCAGCTCCAAGTAAATGGCCAAATAGTGCGACTTAACCAACCCAAAGGCTCTTTTAAGAGCCACCCACATTTTCACCCAAAGAGTTTTTCCCTTAGGAATGTGTTTGCACAATAATTAGATTAAAGCTATTTCTGTCCTGTTAGTTTTCCCACGTGCTGTGCTTTGTTGGGCAGCCTAGAATGTATTTTATGTTGTGTTCTATAATGTATATGATCTGTACAACTTTGTATCCACTGCTGTACGTTTTCTTAGCATCTCAGCTTGTGTGTGTGCGCGTGTTACATTTACATTTATGACATTTAGCAGACGCTCTTATCCAGAGCGACTTACAAAAGTGCTACGTAGTTGCTTGGAATCTCCAAGAATAGATAGTCCTGAACACAAGGTACTCTAAGCTGGAAAAACCACTAGACGAAAGTCAAATGATACCTAACAATTATACCTGAACATACTAGTGCTGTCAATTCCAGGTGCCGCGATTAAAAGTCCTCACCAGGATTTTGCTCTGGCTTCCTGGATTGTATTGATTCCACTAATTTTACCTGGATTGCTAATTAGAAAATCTAGCAAGCTTGAGCAAAATCCTGGTCAGGACTTTTAATCGCGGCACCTGGAATTGACAGCACTAGAACATACACATCACCTGAGGAAAAAGACAGTAAACAATACCTGTAACAAACACAACAGCAATTGTAAGAACACTACAAAATACAAAGGGAAACATACAGACAAATACAGTCTGTCATTTAGGCTTCTGATAAATTTAAGGATTTTGCACCATCATAAAAAACCAGTTGGGAGAAAACAGTTCAGAGAGTCCTTGGAGTAGAAACACGCCTACTTGTCTGACATACATAGACGTATGGCACTGGAAATGCTACTGGGATTTTAAAGAACTGGTAGGCTGGAAAGAGAATAAACTGACTAGAGTTTAGAGTTTATTTCGGATTTTAGAGAAACATGTACATATACGTATAAACATATATATAAACACATATGTACACATACATTTACATAAAAAAGAAAGAAAACGAAAGTAAAATAATAATATTTAATAAATAATAATGGTTATAATGGTGAAAATAATGATAACCGAAAAATGTATAGTTTGAAGCATTAAATTATATTGACTACCCTTTTTAATCAAATATATATATTTCCAATTATGTTATTAATAATAAACTTTGCTCATCTACAGAACAATCATACATTACTATTAAAAATCAATATCAAGTTATACATATATAAAATTATTTATCTTTATTATAAGTATCTATTACCTTATTTTTAAGCATGTTTTTCAAATTTGACAAGTGAACTGCAGATTTTTATGTCCTTGTCACAACTGTTCCACAAGTTTACACCTTTGACAGATAAACATTTACTTTTCCATTAGTTCTTACTCTTATTTTTTTAAACATACCTGTTAATAAGTTTAATTTTTCCTGATTCTTGAGACCACCACTATTATCTCATAGTATTTGTACATATGGCCACGGCCTCCTGCACCCCATGCTTGTGTTTTAGTCACACCTACACAAGGGATTTTTTAACTAATAAACACACCATTGCCACGTTCAAAACACCTCCATGCCTTTACTCAGACTCTCCTTCATAGCACACACTATTGGCGCATTTCCACTAGGGCCTGCTTGGCGCGGTATGGTTCGATACGGGTCGCTTCGCAACGGAACGGTACGGTCGCGTTGTGTTTCCATTACAATGGTGAACCACCCCAATGTGGGTGGAGTCGCTGTTGGCGCGCGGGTTGTAGTGTCGTGACATCATTTGTATGCGACCACAACACCGGCACAACACCCCTTAACAAATAGCATTATTGTATCTTATTTATCTTTATCTTCATTATTGTATGTGGTTGCTCTAATTATTGATAATAATTTGGTATTACTCAAACAGGCTGAACACACCCTGCATAAAAAGCATCAGTCATACAATCAAATGAAATCAAACTTTATTATTTACATATGTTGTACTTTAAATATCTATATTTCATAATATAGTTATAGTTTTAAAAAGTGCAAAAAGCAAATATATACGTATAGCTTTATATGAAATAAATATTTATAGTACTACAAGCAACATTTTGTGTGCTTTTACTGGCGTCTGTCTCGCATGGTGTTCACAAGTTCGCCAAGCACTCCAAGGAAAGCCCGGTTGAAGGAAACATTTTCCGCCAACTCCGCTCGCCTCGTCAGTGGAAGGGGAATCTTGAACGTAAAAAATAACAAATATTAAACACAAGCATTCACGTGAAAGCAACAACAATATAGCGTAACTGCACAAAATGTGTAGCACGTCATCGCTGCTATGGCTACAGCTAACTAGCAACTAGCAAGGCTAAGAGCTAGCTATTGTACAGTAGTGACTGTGGTGGTAACATTTACTACAAACACAGCTCTAAATTCCTGCGTTTACAATAGATGCGTTCATATTACGTTCATATTACATCTTTTACGAGCCTAGTAGTAAAACTGTGAAATCACAATACACTCACCATTCTCCGTGGCCTCCAGCACCGACATCGCCGTGTCCAGCACGTTTTCTCTTCCGTTACTGGCTGGCCGGTGACCGTATATGACATCCATTTGCTGGAACCATTTCCAGTCTTTGCGGTTTGCTCCGCTGCGTCCGTTATGGTCCTTCACCGCCCGGTAATCGCGTTAAGCTTTTTTAGCTTGGACCGACCGGCACTGCTGAACGGACCGCTGGTAGCCATGAGTGGCCATTAGCGCGGAAACCTCGCTAAAAACCTTTACATTTCTAGTGGCCCCGTCCAGTTCACCCTGGATTTTTTTATCGCTGATTATTAACAGAAAGGTTTGTACCTCGGCGTTTGACCAGGGAACAGACTTCGCTCCTTGGGTTTTAAAAACGGCTGAGGAGTCCATAGCATAGCGGAGGAGTCGCTCTCCTGACGCAACCTGTGACGACACTCCCTGGCCAATCAGTGTCATGCTGTCCCTCCACGTCACAGAACTGTACCGCTTCGGAACGGTTAGAACCTCAAGCGAGTCGGTACGAAAAAAGTACCCAAAGGGGCCGGCTAAACGGGTCCTGGTACTAATGGAAACACTCACAAACCGTCGCGAATCGAACCGTACCGTGCCAAGCAGGCCCTAGTGGAAATGCGCCATATGAGCTGTTAGACCTACTCCTTCATTTCTGTCAATTTCACCCCACACATCACACAAAACACAGCATGTCTTCTTAGGTGCGACAGTCGCAGGTTGCGTTTTTGTGGCAGTTGTGAAAAACGACCCGAAACTGCATGGGCTTCCCTGGCACGCAAATAAACGAGAGAGCCTTCTCTTGCCATTCGCGTTTTTTGATGCACTGCAAATAGTGTTTGGATGCATATTTAGGTCGAGATTTGTCGTGAGAAAACACAAGTACCATCTACTCACGGAAGCACAGGCACGCAGTGTCGGGCGAGTTGAGTCTACACCGTCCTCATGTGTATTTTAAGACCACAGTCCGTCGCGAGGAGGGAGGTTCACATTCACAGATCAGTTCGTTCAGTGTTTGTTTCTCTTAGAAAATTCAAGGATGGCAGAAGTGGCTCCAGCCTCAACCGCTGCCGCGCCGGCTAAAGCGCCCAAGAAGAAAGCTGCTGCTAGACCCAAGAAAGCGGGACCCAGCGTCGGTGAGCTTATCGTTAAAGCTGTTTCTGCTTCCAAAGAACGGAGCGGCGTGTCTCTCGCCGCGCTGAAGAAAGCTTTGGCTGCTGGCGGTTACGACGTGGAGAAGAACAACTCTCGCGTCAAGCTCGCCATCAAGAGCCTGGTGACGAAAGGGACTTTGGTGCAGACCAAAGGCACCGGAGCGTCTGGCTCGTTTAAGATCAACAAGCAAGCGGAAACTAAGAAGAAGCCCGCCAAGAAAGCCGCGCCTAAGGCGAAAAAGTCCCCCGTTAAGAAGCCTGCCGCGGCTAAAAAGCCCAAGAAGGTCGCGGCAAAGAAGCCCGCCGCCGCTGCAAAGAAGTCGCCCAAGAAGGCGAAGAAGCCCGCTGCCGCCAAAGCTACCAAGAGTCCCAAGAAAGCGAAGAAGCCGGCCGCTCCGAAGAAAGCAGCCAAGAGCCCCAAGAAGGCAAAGGTTGCGAAGCCCAAGACCGCCAAGCCAAAAGCAGCAAAGGCGAAAAAAGCAGCCCCCAAGAAGAAGTAAACGTGCATGTTTTCATGTCTTGGTCTCCCCAAAAGGCTCTTTTAAGAGCCACCCACCTTTTTTTCTAAAGAGCGCTTTTCTTTAAACTAAATATTTTGTGTCGTTGGTGGATTTTAAGGTGCAGTTTCATCCATTGCTCTACATTAAGTGCGTGGACATTGGGAAGAAAAATGACAACCTAAAACATTCATCCCGTCCTAAATACAGAAATACTGTGTAGAATAAGATTCTATTTTATATACGTATGTTTTATTTGCCCAAGTGTACTTTATTAAAATGGAGAATGAAAAGTCAATACACAAGCATTTCAAGCAATCCATACTCATTACAATATCAATATGACGGTAAAACAACATATATATAACTTTATATATCTATTAGGGTCCAACGAAAATCAGTTTTTCTTACTGTATCCATAGTAAACATGTTGCATTTCATTATTCACAGAAATATTGTATATAATAAGATTTTATTGTATGCTATGAATACATTAGTCTGCCCATCTCTCCTCTCCTTGTCATACATGTACTGTACGTAGCTTGAATAACTTGAGTACATTTCTACATTAAATTGAAGTGCATACATATAGAAAAACGTTATTACGAGAGGGAGTTTTGTAGAGTAAACGCGCGTAAAACATTTTGCATCTCATTCAACATATGGACATGTACACAGTAATATTCTATTGTATGATATTTTTTAATTTGCCAATCTCTCCTGTCCTTGTCATACATATGCGTGTACCCTGAATAGCTTAGAAGATTTCTAAAACTTGATTCAATATTGAAATGCATATACGAAGGACAAGAAAAGACGTGCCACATGGAGTGTTGCAGGGTAAAGAGATGGAGGCTGGCTTTGGATGTCGACCGCTTCGGGTTGGTTATTCGTCATGCCTTCTTTAAGCCAATAGGAGAGCAGCTTATTTAGCTATATCTCCAGCGCTCTTAGAGCAGGCGTGATTATTTCATCTTTGCTTACAGCGCTGTGGTTGACATTATGAGTGGCAGAGGCAAGACCGGTGGTAAGGCTAGGGCCAAGGCCAAGACTCGTTCGTCTCGCGCCGGACTACAGTTTCCTGTGGGCCGTGTACACAGGCTTTTGCGCAAGGGTAACTACGCCGAGCGCGTCGGTGCCGGTGCTCCCGTCTACTTGGCTGCCGTGTTGGAGTATCTAACTGCTGAGATTCTCGAGTTGGCAGGCAACGCCGCCCGCGACAACAAGAAGACTCGTATCATTCCTCGTCACCTGCAGCTCGCCGTGCGTAACGACGAGGAGTTGAACAAGCTGTTGGGAGGAGTGACCATCGCTCAGGGTGGCGTGCTGCCCAACATTCAGGCTGTTTTGCTGCCCAAAAAGACCGAGAAGACCGTTAAATCCAAGTAAATTTCCCTTCTGTTTTCAGAATCCAACGGCTCTTTTAAGAGCCACCCACATCGACTTATGAAGTGCAACTTTTCATTCATGCAGATTTTAGTATGTGCTCTTGTGTCATTATTGGATGCTGCTGTTTCACGTCTAAGCATTCGCACACTTCGTTTAAATGCGCACAATCACTCTAATGTTGCATATCCACACATGAATTTATACGTGTGCATAAAGACAGACATGATGTTGCTCCTATGAACAGAATATAGGACAGTAAGCATAAGCTGCTGGCAACTAATGAAAGCCAGCAGTGTTGGCAGGTGAGAAATGTAGGATTATATGGTACCAGAGACATAAAATAACAGTGTTATGTGCAGAGTCTGTTTTTAACACTAGAGCTCCTGAGAATTCAGGATTCTGAGGACATCACCCCTCCTTCTTCTCCTTCTTGCCAGCAATTAGCAAAGCCAAACATCACCCTTTATTATGTTAATTCACAGAGCAAGACTGAGGCAGCAGCCTCACCCAGAAAGTCTCTGATCACAGAGATCACAGATCACAAATAAGCAGAAACACAAATGCTTCTATCAAATGCTTCTAACACAAATATAGATAGATAGATAGTATAAGAAATGTACAAAGAGTAAGATTCAAGCCTGCTGTTTAGATCACAAACAAGCAGAAACACAAATGCTTCTATCAAATGCTTCTAACACAAAGATAGATAGATAGATAGATAGATAGATAGATAGATAGATAGATAGATAGATAGATAGATAGATAGATAGATAGATAGATAGATAGTATGAGAAATGTACAAAGAGCAAGATTCAAGCCTGCTGTTTAGATCAAACAAGCAGAAACACAAATGCTTCTATCAAATGCTTCTAACACAAATATAGATAGATAGATAGTATAAGAAATGTACAAAGAGCAAGATTCAAGCCTGCTGTTTAGATCACAAACAAGCAGAAACACAAATGCTTCTATCAAATGCTTCTAACTATCTATCTATCTAGATAGATAGATAGATAGATAGATAGATAGATAGAGAGCACATGAATTTGTTTTCCTGTCTTTTCCTCTCCTTTTCCAGCCTGCTGTTTAGATCACAACATTTATCAGTGATGCAGTGATGCAACGCGACCATGCTAATTTTCGCTAGCAATGATATGGGATTTCCTATATAACATTAGCATCAAGCTAACTGCGCCATATAATTTCTTAGCTTTTCAAACGCGAATTCAAACGCGGAAACAGAAAGTGTTTGATTACAACAAATATTATATAGTATAGTATATGAAATATACAAAGAGCAAGATTCAAACATTTTTATTTATTTTTATTGTTTGACGGGACTCATTAGAGAAACTGTCGTCTCTACGTGCGATTGAATTGTAACTTTTGAAACACGAGTCTACAAATTTTCTGCCGTTTGTTGTAGTATCGGTAACATACAGTCTGCTTGTAACTTCAACTTTTTTGTGAAGTATCACGTTTGGTGTTTTGGTCATATGAGCTTGGGGGTGAGCCAGCTTGTGCTTTGGCAGGCGTATGAGCTGGGGGTGAGCCGCTTACATCGCATTACCAAGACAATGGGCGTTAATCCCTTCACAGCAGGGGAGTGGGCTACATGGACCCTACCAAGCCCTGTGAAATTTTTCGCTTCTCTAGGAGCTCTAGCAGATTGTATGCGAATTAAGGAGACTGATTATGGTACATTATGGGCAGAAAAATCCAAACAAAGTCTTGCCGTGAACCCGCCTGAAAAGTAGGCGTTTTTTTTATGTGTGCGCTCTACGGGCCAATTGTCGAGCGGTGACGCACACTTGATTGTCCAATGGATGGTCTTCGTGTTGAAGACGCCCAATGAGCGCTGGTCGTCGTTAGGGCTTAAAAAGGACGTCGCCTTACTAGGTTCCTATTCTCGTTCCTCCTTGTTGGTGAACAGTCGACTTCTGTCACTATGGCACGAACCAAGCAGACCGCCCGTAAATCCACCGGTGGCAAAGCCCCGAGGAAGCAGCTCGCCACTAAGGCTGCTCGCAAGAGCGCGCCGGCCACTGGCGGCGTGAAGAAGCCTCATCGTTACAGGCCCGGTACTGTCGCTCTGAGGGAGATTCGTCGTTATCAGAAATCTACTGAGCTGCTGATCCGTAAGCTGCCTTTCCAGCGCCTGGTGAGAGAAATCGCTCAGGACTTCAAGACCGATCTCCGCTTCCAGAGCTCCGCTGTCATGGCCTTGCAGGAGGCTAGTGAGGCATACCTGGTTGGTCTGTTCGAGGACACTAACTTGTGCGCCATCCACGCCAAGAGAGTCACCATCATGCCCAAAGACATCCAGCTGGCCCGTCGCATTCGCGGAGAGCGTGCTTAAACTGAGCGCTCGGAGTAAAAGCCCCAAAAACACAAAGGCTCTTTTAAGAGCCACCTAATTGTTTCACTGCAAAACGAGCAAGTTCACTCAGCAGAGGAATGATTCTCTGAAGCTAAATAAGATTTAAACCAGGAAATTGCTGTTTTCACATCTAGTATGAATGAATTATTTTGATCAGCATTGCTGTTGAGGCCTAAACCCTGACTGAAAGATTTCCTTTAACTGGTTCTGAATCAGGTATTCATGAGCTTAGTTGTTAAGCTAAAACTTTCTCAGATCTTTGAAATAAATGGCCTGTCAAGTTTAGTCGTTTTGATAAGTGGTAGGATTACTGCTCATTTGAATGACTTGGATACATAGCAAATGTTCAGGGAAGAGTTTTTTATTTATTTAGTAAAGGATCAATTGCTATAGGGAGAATTATTTTTGAGAAAGTGTGTAGGCAACAAATCTGGTAAGCAGGATGAGATGAGCCCTTCAATTTAAAATGATGTGTCCTTTGTGTCATTTCCAACATACAGTAGATTCACCATAGACACCAGTGATCGAATCCTGATACGCAACAAAATTCGCATGAAGCAACTGTACAGGGAAGCCTTGGTTCAATACAATCTATATAATGCACAATACATAATTAT